>NC_142928.1:110345098-110487598 GCF_046866305.1 Octopus bimaculoides
GCAGATTGCACACCCAGAATACCGAATGATACCTTTTAGTGATCATATTGAGAAATGCGTAAAACAAATGCTACCACAATTTATAATCTTTCCTTTTTATCAATGTGCCATTAAAACACCAACACAGATTAGATTAAATAAGGAAACCTTTTTCATTCAAAAATACAAACCCAAACTTAACCATTGCTAACACATTTAAATAAGGAAATTCATCACCCCACTGAGAAAAAAAGGGGAAAAAAATATAGAACAAAACCATGGTAAATTAATCAAATTCTACCACCTCCTAGATTTCGATTATCTCCCCTATACCGGAAGAAATCCCTAATTACCTCCCCCTATCTAGAACTCTTCTTTCTCAAACTGGAACGAACACGACACAATGAAGTAGAGAAATTTGAAAAGACAACACGAAACCGGTTATTTCTCAAAATACAATGTTTATATACCAAAAAGATTTTCTAACATTTTTCTAACATTTTTCTGACATAATTTAAATATATACTTTAACCATGTAACACAAGCCTTCTGTAGTTTTTTCACTCTTATTATCTTTTATAAAGATGTACAGTGGTGGATCTACAATATTGGGGCCCTGAAACTTAAAATGCTAGTGGTGGGGGCGGGGGGACTTTACAACCAGCAACAGTAGGATAACATCCAATAAGGTTCAAAGAATTTTTGTGCCCTTGCAAGGATCTCCAGCCTTGAAGCCCTGACAGCCCAAATGGTGGAGTGATGATGTGGAGTCCTTAAAGATGAGTCTGACAGTGAGCTCTGTTTCCACCAAAAAACAAGGTGTGAGCAATCACCAATATCTTTGTCGATGTGGTTGTTCTATGGCAGATCATCACAATTTTCTTTACAAATTTAAGCACTATATTTCAGATTGTGATTGTCAAAGTCACTGGTGTGAACAAATATTTTCCAGGCTATGCCTTATACTTTTAGAGTTATGGGGTTGAAAATTAGGGAAGCATTATATACATGCATGATGCATCATAGAATAAAGACATTAAACATAACAAATACCATAGTTAATATGATCTAATATTAATCTTATATTTAAGATACATATGAAAATTATAAAATACTCTTTTCTGTTCTTTGTAGCAATGTATTTCCTTACAGTTTTGTCATATGAGAGCTTCCTTGGAATGTCATTTTCTAGAGACAATATGCACAAGGAATTTAAGTACCCTTCAGTCATGGTAGAGCGAAATTTATTCTTTATAAAGGAAAGCTTTGAGAAATTCCTTTTTGTTTCACAGCTCGAGATAGGCATTGTCAAGGACAGCTTAATTGCAGTGGTGATATTATAGAACACTTCAATTAATGGTTGCTCAAAAATAAGCTAAAGACCTTCTATGCATTGTATTTTAGATGGCGTGTTTTCTTCTGTGTTCTGGGATTTCTTAAAGTGAACTGATAACAATCATTTATTAATCTATGGTTAATATTGTCTTTGTAATGCGATATTATACGTTTGATACTGTTCTCATCAAATTCTGAATTGTTCATCAATTTTGAGAGCAACTTGAACCTTTTCATAGTCTGTTCATTTGGGTCCATCTTCTTGCTTAACTGAATTATCAAGCAGTCATAGACTTGATTTAGAACTTCTATCCTAAATTTTCAGCCCCTTTCAAAGAAGCCCTATCACTTGTTCTATCTGCAAATTTCTTTGTAACAATGCGTTTGGATATATCAGAATAATTTGAAGTGATATATTCACATAAATCTTTTGCTGCTGATTCATAGTTGCAATCAGGTCGGCTGAATTTTCTCATAGTTCTTTAACAAATGAAAGCAAAGATGCTAGCAGAAGGTAACCTTCAAATACATTAGAAACAGGAATTTTGGGTTTCTTACTTGTCTTGTTAAAATGCTCCATAAAACGACCATTAAAACAACATATTCCAATTTTACCAACTTGTGGTATAAATTCTTTGCATCTCGCTTAGATTCTGGTATCTCTTCTGAGTCTTCAAACATATGTTTGAAAGTTTGTAAAATATCCTTATGTCCATTTTTAATTGCCCGGGCTACTTCACAGTGTGCAGACCATCTAGTGACACTTAAGCACTTTAGAGAAAAGGTTAGATTGCCCTGTGTGTTTAAAATCCCCCGTCTTCGAGGAGATTCTGAAAAGAAAACATACAACTGCTGCCAAAATACTTCAGATGCAGTAGACACTGCTTTTTCTCCAACAAGCTTGAGTGAATGACTTGCACATGGTACACAGTCTACATACCTGTTAACATTTTTAAGAAATACAGCCCTTTCTCCGAGCCCTTCATGCTGGAAGCATTATTGTACGACTGACCATGTGTATTTTCAAGTGAAAGCTTATGCTCCCCCAGGAATTGTGTTATTTTGTTGAACAAGGTTGTGGATGAATGGTTTTCTATTGGAAAAAAGATCTGGAAAAAATGCTAAAAATCTCTCACAGGGCTTTCCATTATAACAGAAATGGTAAAGTATCAGGTAAAACACCTTGATATACAATAATGCCTCAATATACGAATTAATTTGTTCCTGAAGATCGCTCGTAAAGCGAAAACTCGTAATTTCTCATAATACATAATAACAGTCTTATAAATCATAATTCGCTCTGAGAAAAATATTTTACCCATAAAGTTTATAATACTCGTAAATAAATGGCAGTAAAACAGCAGTAGAATGTAAAGAGTATTTTATGTAAAGTAAAAAAAAAAGTGTCAAGATCATTTATAATAAAAAATATTATTATAATAATTGTTTTCTGAATCACTTTCACTCGCACTAGACTCGTGCACACCAGACGCGATTGCTGATTCACCAGCACTTGTAGACGGGCTTGTAGATTAAAAAAAAAAAACAAATCTAGAGTTGTTTGCTTAGAAGCTTTTTTTTGCTCTCTATAAATTTCTCGGTAACTCTCAGAAGCATTTGTTATAGTAGTACAAACTTTTGCACTTCGTTCAAAATTTGGATCTTGTGCTTGAAAAATTTCCAAGGCTTTATCGAAATGTTGAAATGCTTTCACGAGTCCTTTCAACATGAATGTATGAACTGGCGTTTCATTGACAGTGTCCTTTTCCTCCTCTATTGTTGCCTGTTCTTGCATTGCAATAAGCTTTTCGTTGATGACTTCGTCACTATGTGATTGAAGCAGTTCATCTACGTCACTTGCCGACACGTTGAGATTCAGTTCATTTACCAGGTTTATAATTTCTTCTGTTTCTTTTTGTATATTTTCTTGAAGTGATTCAAAACTCTCACAATCATTAAGAAATTGAGGGGCAAAGTTTTTTTTCCAAATGCCCTTCATATTCTTTTGAGTGATTTTATCCCACGCTTTTCCTATGATTTTTACTGTGGTGTAAATGTGATTTTTCCAGAATTCCATTACAGTTGGTCCCCTTCTTTGTCTGTTTCTTCATTCGACATTGCAAATGTGTAGCATAAATAATGAGATTTAAAAGTTGCAATAACACCCTGGCCCATTGGTTGCAAAAGTGATGTATTCAGAGGCAAAAAAATAACTTTGACATTAGGATGGAGATGTTGCAGAATAGGAGGGTGGCTAGATGCATCGTCAATAAGCAACATTGCATGAAATGGAAGTTCGTTCTTATCACAATATTTCTTAACTTCCAGTACAAAGTGATTTGAAAACTATTCTTCAAATAATGTTGTCTTAACCCAAACCTTTTTATTAGATTTCCATATGACTAAAATGGTACTTTTAGCTGGATATGTTGTTGTTCCATCTAATGTGACTCCGTTCAGAAGGCTGTAATATTATTTAGTAGGAACCCGGTTGAGAAATGCATGGAACAATGGTGATAACTTTAAATACGTTTTTTGTAGTCATACATATATATACATAAGCTGAATGGAAGTGGTTCATGGACATATCTACATACATCTGCGTGGGTTGTATGTTAGCTGTTAACCCTGGTGAGGAAAGCTCGTGAACAGCAATATGTTAGAATCAGTGCAGATGTTCTTGACGACGTTGGTGAGAAACCTCATGGTGGCGACGAAGATGGGGGTTGCTGCAATGTGGTCAGTGGTGAGACCTTTGAAGGTTAGGAACCAACAGACGTTGAGACTAGAAGGGGGTGAGCTTTTATAGCTGATGGTAGGCTCAAATGCTTGTTTGGAACAGATTGTCTCACGTGACTTATTTGGAGGCTGTGATTGGTTGGGTTGCATATTGGTGCGCAATAGAGTAAGAGACAAATTGCGCCAATACCAACCAATTGGAGCGGTAGACACAACGGGGTCCAAAACAGCGCCCAAAGGTTAGCTGTTACCTGCTACGTTCGTAAGTATTTATATATAATGGAGAGAGGAAGTTCACTTGAGTTCGCTACATACTTTTTAAGATGCCTTTAAATGTCCTAGGATTTTCCGCTTGATAAACAAGCATTGGTTTTGATTTTAAATCTCCGGATGGATTTCCTCCAAATGATAATATTATTCGATCTTTTGCAACTTTAAAACTAGGCAGCGCAGATTCTTCCTTACCAATGTAACTTCTGGATGGCAAGCGTTTCCAGAAAAGTCCTGTTTTATCGACATTAAAAATCAATTGTAGCATGTAACCTCCTTCTTCAATTATTGCTGCCAATGTTTCTGGAAATTTTTTGCTACATCAACATTAGCGCTTGACACTTCTTCTTGCACTTTGATGAAATGTCACCCATGTCGATTTTTAAAACGATCAAACCATTCTCTGCTAACAACAAAAATTTCGCTTGTGTCACCTTTCATTTCTTTAAGCATACTGAAAAGAGACAATACTTTGCTACAAATCGACGCATATGCATACGTTGTTTTGTTACTTATCCATGCATTTTAAAGTTTTTTTCCATTTCCGGAATAATGCTTCCAGCATCTCTTTTTACGAGCTCAGGTTGATTGCTAAGGCTGCGCATTTCTCACTTGAGATAAATATTTTTGTTTTTCTTTGAGAATTGTGCAGACAGTCGACGAGTTAATTGAAAATTTGTCACAAATGTTTTTCACAGTTGTACCACCAACGTGCATTTTTACAATTTCATACTTTGTTTCTTTCCAAAGTGATAGCTTTTTGTTTCTTTTTGTTCCCGTCAGTGTTTTTTAAACACTTTCATTTACACATATTGGGTGGGCTTAAAAAATGCCGAAAATAATAGTGTAAATACACGTATACAATATAAAATATGTGGCACAAAGAATTAGCTTATAATAATCTCTCTCAACAAAGTGCATGCGCAAATTAAGACATTGAAATTTTATGCTGTCATTTTACTCCATCGCTATATGCAGCTGTGTAGATGCATCAGAACCAGTGTTGTCTAATGTTGCGACGTTGCCACACATACAAAATGGCTGTTTAACCTTTTTATATTTATTATAAAATAAAACTTGTAAACCCGTGTTCTCGTAAAGCGGGTCCTTGTAAAGTGAAGTATTACTGTATTTAGTTTTGCCCTGAGTTCAAGTACCGCCTCGGTTGGATTTACCTTTTATCCTTCTGAAGGATCGATAAAATAAGTACCTGTTAAATACTGGGTCTAGTGACTCTGTACCTCATATAGAAACCACTAAGTGCTGTCACATTACCGGACCCCTGGTGATAATTTCCAAACAATTATGTCTATTAATCTCCCTTTCTTTCACTACAGCACAGAAAATAAAATAAAAAGGGGATGATTATGGATCTCTATCAGAATAAAAATATTTTGCGAGTGAGCAATATTAATTGTCTCAAACGAAATGATATTTGTATTCCATATTAGCAGAGCTTGGAAGGAAGGTGTGCAGCGCGTGATCGTCGCATTGACATGACAGAGGAAGTTATCATGGCGATACCTGCTCAGAGGCCTACGCAAAGTTGCAGAAAGCATATGGAGAGAGGTGTATGAGCTGCACACAAGTGTACAAGTGATTTAGACGTTTCGAAGATGGCTGAAAAATATCAATATTGACAAACGTTCTGGGAGACCCACAACCAGTAGAACTGAGAAAAACATCGCAGATGTGCGTACAGCTGTGAGGAGAAATTGTTGAATCACCATCCGTGACTTATCAGAGGATGTGCAGATTAGTTACAGTTCACTTCAGTCCATTATCACCGAAGATTTGGGTATGAGACACGTGTCTGCTAAGTTTGTGCCCAAACTGCTTTCAGCTGACCAAAAAGACACTTGGGTTTCAGTTGTTCAAAATCTCCTTGATTGTGTCGAGAATGATGAAAACTTTGTGTAGGCCTCTGAGCAGGTATCCCCAAGCTTTTGGCAAAATTCGATGCAGATTCTCTGCTCAACTTTCTCTGTCATGGTTAGTGCAATGACTACACATTACACACCTTCCTTCCAAGAACTGCTGTAAACAGCGGAAGTAAGGTAGAACGTTAAAACTTAGTGCGCATGAAAAGCAGAGTTCAAGGTCAATCTGTGCCAAGCATGCTTTAGCTTGGTTACTATGGTAACAGTCCGGATACTTATTGATCAGACCGCATGTATATATATATATATATATATATATATATATATATATATATATATATATATATATATATATATATATATATATATATATATATATAAAAACAAAAGTAAATGAGTATATGCATATATACGTACAGGTATGTGCATACCGACATCCACCTGTATGTATAGGTGCATATCTGGGTACAGGACATTGCAAACAAACGTAGACGAGAACACACGAGCCACATAGAGAACATTCTACTTCATCAGCTACCCACGTTTTAACACCGGCGTTTCGACGAGCTTCGGGCAGGACGCAACGTTAAAACGGCTCGTCCCATGGATCGCAGATTAAATCTGTATACGCAAATTAAATCTAGCCATGGAGGAATGTAGTGGCGGACGAAAAACAAGACAGGAAAACAAACAGAAGGCTTTACGGCCAGACGAGAAAAATTATGTGTGTATGAACGCGATGAGGCACGGAACCGAGAGAGACAAAGTGGTAGCGTGTGTTACTTAGCGAAAGCCAAGGAAGGAAAGGATTATTGACCGGAAGCATGTGACCATGCCGGTGTAAAGGGAAGAGAGAGAGTGGTAGAGGGAGAAAGAGAGGGAGGAAGTAGAAGAATGGTGAGCAACGAGAGGAAAAGAGAAAGAGAGGAAATACGAGGGGGAAAAGGAGATACGTAGTAGTAACAGAGGAAGAACAAGAGGGGTAAGGCGAGATACGTAGTAGTACAGAGGAAGAACAAGAGGGGTAAGGCGAGATACGTAGTAGTACAGAGGAAGAACGAGGGGGGGGAGAAAGGAAAGAGAAAGAGATAGAGTAGCGTCGGAGGATAAGTTTACGAACTACTTACAATTTTTGTGAGACGCTGCGTTCAATCATGTAAAAACAAAAGTAAATGAGTATATGCATATATACGTACAGGTATGTGCATACCGACATCCACCTGTATGTATAGGTGCATATCTGGGTACAGGACATTGCAAACAAACGTAGACGAGAACACGCGAGCCACATAGAGAACATTCTACTTCATCATATATATATATCGTTTTTGTATTTGTTTTGCAAGATACTTCATGTGAATTCGTGTATTGAAGCATATTTTATTATGTCTGGGAAGAGTCATTCTCTTTTAGTACCTTTTTATTTAACACACACACACTGGTTCGATTTCTACTCATTTATTTATTTTTTCTAAAATTTTTGTTGCATCTTGCAACCTTTTCAATAGTCATTGACTGTCTCTTATCAGAGTTGCGTTCTTTTTGTTTGATTGCACGTGCACATGTGAGTGCATCAGTGTGCATGCATATACATGTATGTATGTATGTATGCATGGATGCATGTGTGTGTATGCATATATATATGTGTGTGTATGTATGCATATATGTACGTTTGTATGTATGTATTCTGCATATTCATATGTTTGTGTGTTCATGTTTGTGTGTTTGTATGTGTGTGTGTGTGTATTTGTGTGTACCTCTGTTTCCTTGTGTGTGCATGTTTGAGTGTGTCTATGTGTATGGGTTTGTGTGACTATGTACATGTGTCTGTTATGTATGGATGTGTGTCTCCATATATGTCTTTGCGTGTGCGTGTGAAGTGTGTATATGGTCATGTGTTTTAGTCTTCATTTATGCAAGTGTGTGCTTGTCTGTCTGTATTACTTATGTACATATATATATATGTACATATATATATATATGTACATATATATATATATACATACAGTGTACATTTAGACACATAAGAGAGATGTCCATAATAGGACATCTAACCTGCCATAATAGGACATCAAACTCCAAACCACAATTAGGGATAATTTCGAAAGGGAATAAAAAATAAAAACATTTAACATCTATTTCCAGAACCATGGTTTCAAGCTATTTTCAGCAAAATAAAATAATTTGCTAGGCCAGCTATCATCAGCAGGAAAGCCTAGATTAACATATAAATCTAAAGCAACACATAGAAACATGCCTCGTCCTTATATGTTATATTTTTTCATATCTACCACGCATGTGCAGTTTTCTTATCGGCAACAAATACAAAAAAATGCCAATTTTTTTTCCAGAAATTAGCCAAAAAAATCATTATATCATTATTAATAAATCTCAGGGTAGCAAAAAAATTTAGAAATTCTTTTTGCTACCAGTGGTCTAGCGAGAAGAAACCTAGTCAATAGATTATATATTATTCATTTAAATATATACAGTGTACATTTAAACACATAAGAGAGATGTCCATAATAGAACATCTAACCCACTAGAAGGAGCAGTCAAACTCCAAACCACAATTAGGGATAATTTCAAAAGGGAATGAGAAATAAAATAGATGGTATAGATGGTAAATGTTTTTATTTTTCATTCCCTTTTGAAATTATCCCTAATTTTATTTTTCATTCCCTTTCGAAATTATTCCTAATTGTGGTTTGAAGTTTGACTGCTCCTTCTAGCGGGTTAGATGTTCTATTATGGATATCTCTCGTATGTGTTTAAATGTATACTCCATATATGTATTTATATGAATAATATATAGTCTATTGACTAGGTTTTTTCTTCTTGCTAGACCACTGGTAGCAAAAAGAATTTCTAAATTTTTTTGCTATCCTGAGATTTATTAATAATGATTTTTTGGCTAATTTCTGGAAAAAAATCGGCATTTTTTGTATTTGCTGCCGATAAGAAAACCGCACATGCATGGTAGATATGAACAATTAACATATAAGCACAAGGCATGTTTCTATGTATTGTCTCGTATTTATATGTTAATCTAGGCTTTTCTGCTGATGATAGCTGGCCTAGCAAATTATTTTATTTTGTTGAAAATAGCTTGAAACCATGGTTCAGGAAATAGATGGTAAATGTTTTTATTTTTCATTCCCTTTCGAAATTATCCCTAATTATGGTTTGGAGTTTGACTGCTCCTTCTAGCGGGTTAGATGTCCTATTATGGACATCTCTCTTATGTGTTTAAATGTACACTGTATATATTTATATGGATAATATATAGTCTATTGACTAGGTTTTTTCTTCTTGCTAGACCACTGGTAGCAAAAAGAATTTATAAATTTCTTTGCTACCCTGAAATTTATTAATAATATACACACACACACACACACACACACACACACACACACACACACACACACACACACACACACACACACACACACACACACACATATATGTTGGTGTCTACAGTTATCCAGAATGTTTCTTATGGACATCCTAGAAAGTTCCATTGACTTCAAATTTATCATTACTTTAAGTGATGGTAGGTCGCATAGGTGGATATTCTTGAAACTTCTCACTAAACAGTTTCTGTAGTGCAATTGGAGTTTTCAAACTCCCAGTCACAATTTCGAATAAATTCCCTTTGTTCAAAGTTTAGTCTGGCTTCCTTCATTATTTCTAATGATTTAAAATCAAAATTAGAAGCAAGTATACATTTTTGGGGACGTCCTGTGAGTATGTATGTATGTATGTGAATATATATATTCAAGAGTATATTGTCTCACTAATTTGTTATATATGAGTAACGTAGTGGTGGAACAAGGAGGTAGACAGGGCTATTAGACAAAAGAAACAGGCTTGGAAGGACTGGAAGAACGGTGGTAGCAGGGAATTGTACCAATGTGCCAGAAGGGAGGCTAGGCGACAGGTTTATTTAGCCAGAGGGGAAGCAGATAAGAAAAGATTTGCCAATGTTCTGCGCCGTGAGGACCAAAGACTCGAGGTATTTCGTGTTGCAAGACAGTGTAGGAGAGAGAATAGTGATGTTGTAGGAGAGAAATGTGTTCGCATGGATGATGGTACGCTTGCACTAAATGAGGATGCAAAGAAAGAGGTCTGGAGATGCCACTACGATAGATTGCTTAATAAAGAGAATGAATGGGAGGAAGAGAGCCTGCCGTATGTCGACCCAATAGAGGGACCAGCTATCCGAGTTGATAGTACCAGGGTAGATAAAGCAATTAAGAGTATGAAGACCGGGAAAGCCCCCGGCCCATCAGGAATCACTGCAGAGATGCTCAAAATATCTGGCAGTGTTGGCTATAGCCTAGTCACCCGTATTACGAACCAGGTGATACACGAAGGAGTCATACCCAATGACTGGTGTAGCAGCATCATAGTCAACTGCTACAAAGGTAAAGGTGACGCTTTAGATACAAATAATTACAGAGGCATCAAGCTGTTAGATCAGGTTATGAAAGTTACAGAGAGGGTCATAGCCCAGCTAATTAGGGAGCGAATCAATTTAGATGAGATGCAGTTTGGGTTCGTGCCAGGTAAAAGCACTACTGATGCCTTATTTCTAGTGAGACAGCTGCAGGAGAAATACCTAGCTAAGGATAAACCTCTGTACCTGACTTTCGTTGATATGGAGAAAGCCTTTGACAGGGTCCCCCGATCCCTTATCTGGTGGTCAATGAGGAAACTTGGGATAGAAGAATGGTTAGTGAGAGCTGTGCGAGCCATGTACAGAGATGCTGCCAGTAAGGTGAGGGTTGGAAATGAGTACAGCAATGAATTCCGGGTAGAGGTAGGGGTCCACCAAGGTTCCGTCCTCAGCCCCCTCTTATTTATCATAGTCCTCCAGGCAATCACAGAGGAGTTCAAGACAGGTTGCCCCTGGGAGCTCCTCTATGCTGATGACCTTGCCCTAATTGCGGAGTCACTATCAGAACTAGAGGAGAAGTTTTAGGTGTGGAAGCAAGGTCTAGAATTGAAGGGCCTTAGAGTCAACCTAGCTAAACCAAAATCCTAATAAGTAGGAAGGTAGATAAAACACAAACCCCTTCAGGTAGATGGCCCTGCTCAGTATGTAGAAAAGGAGTAGGTAGTAACTCTATAAGATGTACCCGGTGCAAGCTATGGACACATAAGAGGTGCAGCAACATCAAAGGCAGGTTAACTAGGAAGTTAGTTTTTGTTTGTGGCAGATGTTCAGGTGCAATAAAGACTGTAAACAAACAGGAAACAACTTCTATCTCATTCCAGGGTGAAAAACTAGACGTAGTCGATAGCTTCCGCTATCTGGGTGACCAAGTTAGTAGTGGGGGTGGGTGCGCTGAAAGTGTAGCTGCTAGAATAAGAATAGCCTGGGCAAAGTTTAAAGAGCTCTTACCCCTGCTGGCGACAAAGGGACTCTCACTCAAAGTAAAAGGCAGACTGTATGACGCATGCGTACGAACAGCCATGCTACATGGCAGTGAAACATGGGCTGTAACTGCTGAGGACATACGTAAGCTCGCAAGGAATGAAGCCAGTATGTTCCGTTGGATGCGTAATGTCAATGTGAATACCCGTCAGAGTGTAAGTATCTTGAGAGAAAAGCTGAACATTAGAAGCATCAGTTGTGGTGTGCAAGAGAGACGATTGCGCTGGCATGGACATGTGGTGAGAATGGATGAGGATAGCTGCGTGAAAAAGTGCCACACCCTAACAGTTGAGGGAACCCGTGGAAGAGGTAGGCCCAGGAAGACCCGGGCTGAGGTGGTGAGGCAAGACCTTCGTACATTAGGCCTCACCGAGGCGATGACTACTGACCGAGACCTTTGGAAATGTGCTGTGCGTGAGAAGACCCGACAAGCCAAGTAAGATCGTTGCCAGTGCCCCTGGACTGGCTTGTGCGGGTGGCACATAAAAGACACCATTTCGAGCGTGGCCGTTGCCAGTATCGCCTGACTGGCCTTCGTGCAGGTGACACGTAAAAGCACCTACTACACTCTCTGAGTAGTTAGCGTTAGGAAGGGCATCCAGCTGTAGAAACTCTGCCAAATTTAGATTGGAGCCTGGTGTTGCCATCCGGTTTCACCAGTCCTCAGTCAAGTCGTCCAACCCATGCTAGCATGGAAAGCGGACGTTAAACGATGATGATAATGATGATGATGATGATATATATATATATATATATATATATATATATATATATATACAAACATAAAAAGACAAACATACACACACATACAAATGTTCAATGTTCACATGCATGTGCACACACACACACACACACACACACACACACACACACACACACACACACACACACACTCATGTACTAGTAATGTTTTACCAACAATAACTAGAACGAGTGACCTACTTTGCTTCTAACAAACAGGTGTGCAATAATATCTCACTATTTATCTGAACGCTTCACTTAGCACATTCAACTAAAGCAAAAACAAAAACAAAAAGTACCTGAGGAAGCTAAAGTATTATAGATTAAATTACCTGAAATAACTACTGAATCCATTTAATTGCTACACTTGACTTAATTTTATGAAATACCTCAAATACTAAGCATTTCATTTAATAAAACTTCTTGAAACCAACACTTTATATAGGTTTATACAGTGTAACTTATGCAGCATTCTTGAATAAGACCATAAATTTATCATAAACAAACTACATTATCGAACCATACCTGTCACAAAGAGGTGCACTGGATGGCACTGCCCTCTTACTATTCAGTAGAGCACCCTCAGATTTATAGTGATATGCTTATTTTGAAACTCCACTTTATCATCATTATTACTAATTAGGGCCCACCCAGAACATTCTCAAGCATCCCCAGGCACCAATGTCTGACGACAGGCCTGTATAAGACTACCTTATCTTAGCTTCATTTTCTCTAAGATCAACTGTGTGGTTGTTCATATTTTCGTCAAGAGAATTGCCAAACAGGATGTGAAAGTAGTATTTCTGGCTGTGATGTCTTATGCAACTGCAATTGGCCATCAGAGTGGCACACCACCACAATAGTTTTGCTGTAATCCACTCGTTGCAATTGGAAGAATTTCCCATTGAGATAATAAATAACTGTTCCTAAAAAGCAACACAGACATTAAAGTATGTGTTTTATACATGCTGGGGAAGAAAATATAATGAAATTATATGACCTCGCTACATAGATACCAACATACTGCAAGCAATTTTTTGTAACTTTGTAATAACTTACTATGATGACTTGCTTTGTGCCTAGCAGATTTATGCTTATCCAGCTGCATTAGAGGCACGTCAAATTTTTTGATACATTTAAAAATGATAATAAAAGTGTCTCTTATATGCCAGAAAACATGCTAGATATCTAAATGAATTTTCCAATAAATATTGTGATGAAGATTTGAGAAATTCAGGACTCTCAAACAGTAACAGTTTCTAAATACTTGTGTTTAACTACAAGTCTCATTGGAATTTATAACAGATTTGAGAAAATAAAACGTAAATGTTACTGAATGTGTCCAGCTTGGTAGATAAAGGTATCAATATTCGCTGCTCTATTCCATTTCAATTTGTATGTACACATGGTTTATACATTACTTTAACTTAAATGCTCTAATGATGTAAATGTTGTCTGTGAGTATTACAGATGTAAGCTCGCAAGGAATGAAGCCAGTATGCTCCGATGGATGTGTATTGTCAGTGTGCATACTCGACAGAGTGTAAGTACCTTGAGAGAAAAGTTGAACCTAAGAAGCATCAGTTGTGGTGCGCAAAAGAGATGATTGCGCTGGTATGGTCATTTGGCGAGACTGGATGAGGATAGCTGTGTGAAAAAGTGCCACAGACTAGCGGTTGAGGGTACCTGTGGAAGAGGTAGACCCAGGAAGACCTGGGATGAGGTGGTGAAGCATGACCTTCGAACACTAGGCCTCACCAAGGCAATGACTAGTGATCGAGACCTTTGGAAATATGCAGTGCGTGAGAAAACCCAACAAGATAAGTGAGACCATAACCCATGGCCTTTACCAGGGGTGTAGCCAGCCCACTTATGCATACCTTTCCTTCTTTGGACACAAAACCCTACTTGCAAAGACCTGTTGAGGCAAGTGAAATCGAAATCGAAATTGAACCAAATTCGATGACTGGCACCCATGCCAACCTTCCTTCGTTGGACACTAAACTCAGCTTGCGAAGACCTGTTGGAGCAAGTGAGATTGAAACTGAACTTAATTCGATGATTGGCACCCATGCCAGTGGAGCTCTAACAGCACCATCCAAGTGGGATCACTGCCAGAGCAGTGGTCTCACTTCCATGCCGGTGGCATGTAAAAGGCACGATCATTTCCAGCTTCGCCTTACTGGCACGTGAACAAAACATTGGACTGACTGCTGTGCAGGTGGCACATAAAAACTACCATTTGAGCATGGCCGTTGCCAGTACTGCCGGACTGGCCCTCATGCCGGTGGCACGTAAAAAGAACCCACTACATTCTCGGAGTGGTTGGCGTTAGGAAGGGCATCCAGCTGTAGAAATTCTGCCAGATCAGATTGGAGTCTGGTGTAGCCATCTGGTTTGCCAGTCCCCAGTCAAATCGTCCAACCTATGCTAGCATGGAAAGTGGACGTTAAATGATGATGATGGTGAATGACTGAATGAAGAATTAGAAATAGATAAATGATAGAAAATGGAATGAATGTCATTCTTTGTTTAAGTAGAGAATGTTATTCATTCCATTTTCTATCATTTATCTATTTATATAAACTCCATGGGTACTATGAAATTTCTGATATATATGCAATAGCAGGAGTATGACATTAGGTAGTCAATAACTCTAGAGGAGCTTTGCATAGCATTCTACATGGTTTTTGCCTGAATCTTATTTCACTAAGAAATAAAAAATATACATGTAGCTTTAACTAGCTTTTAATGTTCATCCGCTTCTCTACATTGATTAAAGATGGGAAGTAAAAATGCCAAAATACTTTCCATAAATATAATAAATGCATCTTTGTTGGAATTTTCAATTATGTGTGTTCTGTTGTTCGATCCTCTTATCTACTAGGCTTATTGAATTTGTGCGTAAATGGCTGAGTATTCCACAGACATTTGTATCCTTAATGCAATTCTGAGGTGCAATCAGTATGACAATGTGACACAACTTATGGTGGGAAAGGTGTAACAAAAGATGTTGACGTAGCAGATGAAATAGGCATGTAGACGACGTCAAAGTAAAACAATGGGAAAACATTGGATTGTAGTTTCATCATCATCATCATCATCGTTTAACGTCCGCTTTCCATGCTAGCATAGGTTGGACGATTTGACTGAGGACTGGTGAAACCGGATGGCAACACCAGGCTCCAATCTAAATTTGGCAGAGTTTCTACAGCTGGATGCCCTTCCTAACGCCAACCACTCAGAGAGTGTAGTAGGTGCTTTTACGTGTCACCTGCACGAAGGCCAGTCAGGCGATACTGGCAACGGCCACGCTCGAAATGGTGTCTTTTATGTGCCACCCGCACAAGCCAGTCCAGGGGCACTGGCAACGATCTCGCTCGAAAATCGTACGGAGGCCAGTCATGCAGTACTAGCAACGGCCACGCTCAAAATGGTACATCTTATGTGCCACCCGCACAAGAGCCAGTCCAGGGGCACTGGCAACGATCTTACTTGGCTTGCCGGGTCTTCTCACGCACCGCACATTTCCAAAGGTCTCGGTCAGTAGTCATCGCCTCAGTGAGGCCCAATGTACGAAGGTCTTGCCTCACCACCTCAGCCCAGGTCTTCCTGGGCCTACCTCTTCCACGGGTTCCCTCAACTGTTAGGGTGTGACACTTTTTCACGCAGCTATCCTCATCCATTCTCACCACATGTCCATACCAGCGCAATCGTCTCTCTTGCACACCACAACTGATGCTTCTAATGTTCAGCTTTTCTCCCAAGATACTTACACTCTGACGGGTATTCACATTGACATTACACATCCAACGGAGCATACTGGCTTCATTCCTTGCGAGCTTACGCATGTCCTCAGCAGTTACAGCCCATGTTTCACTGCCATGTAGCATAGCTGTTCGTACACATGCGTCATACAGTCTGCCTTTTACTCTGAGTGAGAGTCCCTTTGTCGCCAGCAGAGATAAGAGCTCTCTAAACTTTGCCCAGGCTATTCTTATTCTAGCAGCTACACTTTCAGTGCACTCACCCCCACTACTAACTCGGTTGCCCAGATAGCGGAAGCTATCGACTACCTCTAGTTTTTCACCCTTGCATTTACTTGTTGTATACACCAAAAATCTCACAACATGACATTACCAACTTTACTTTGAGTTGGTCAAGAAGAAATTAACAGGGTAAATACTGTGTCGCTATGATGAGGTAGAACCAGACATGTTTTATGTCTGTGTGTGTGTGTTGGTCATTCAGTGGTGTCTGTTTATGTTCTGCAACTGCTACTATATTGGTTTGTTCATGTTGAATATCTGGATCTCTGTTGCCTGCTTAACTGGTGAAGTTACTCTCTGGCCACCTCGCCTCTGGCTATTTCTCTCTCTGCAGTCCTTTGATGGATTACTCTTTACTCTTTTACTCTTTTACTTGATTCAGTCATTTGACTGAAGCCATGCTGGAGCACCGCCTTTAGTCGAGCAAATCGACCCCAGGACTTATTCTTTGTAAGCCTAGTACTTATTCTATCGGTCTCTTTTGCCGAACCGCTAAGTTATGGGGATGTAAACACACCAACATCGGTTGTCAAGCGATGTTGGAGGGACAAACACAGACACACAAACACATATATATATATACATATACATATATACGACGGGCTTCTTTCAGTTGCCATCTACCAAATCCTCTCACAAGGCTTTGGTTGGCCTGAGGCTATAGTAGAAGACACTTACCCAAGGTGCCACGCAGTGGGACTGAACCTGGAACCATGTGGTTGGTAAGCAAGCTACTTACCACACAGCCACTCCTGCTGTATTTACAATGGTCATGACAGCTAGAAGGACAGACATACCACAGGAGTAATTCCTACCTATGTAGGTCGCCTCCTATCTACTTGAACCTTAAATGATACGGCTGAGGTTGAAGGCTGAAGGTCGAAGGGAAACCATCATTTTTTGACAGGACAAAAAAATTTCTTTCATGCCTGTTTGGTCAGTGGTGGATCAGACGAGTGAGAATCCTTAGATTCAGCTTTGAATCTCAGTTCAGAAAAAGGAAGTGTTAGTTTTTACACTACCTCCTGTGAGAAAGCCACAGAGATCGAACGATACAGATGCTTGTGATATAGAAAATGTGTGATCTTGTATGTAATGCAGGAAAATATATACAGTGTAATTTACAGACAAATGAATACATGTCAAAAACATGGGAAGTGAAAAAAATGAAAAATAAAAATGTAAAGCAAAGAACCAACGTTCAGAGTTGGTGTGTGCAATATATGTTAGGTAATGTGTATATGCCTAGGCAGAAGCATAAATGTAATATACTGGCATGTTGAGAGAGATATGCAACACTATTGAGTATGCGACTCACTAGAGGTCTAATAGAGGTCAGTTGTCTTTCAGTGACGCAGAGAGCAAGTGATAGCACATGTTAAAATATGAGTGGTGCAAGTGTGTGTAAATGCTTACACACACTTGCACCACTCGTAGAGAGCAAAACATTTTAAAAACAAAGCATGTACATGCAATAAAATGTAATTTTACAGAAACATGAAAAATGTTTGTGGAAAAATTTCGTTTGTTGAAATGTTCAGTCTCTTGAATTAGCAGAACACTGTTCATAAAAAATGTTTTTCATCGATATAGAAAAATGTTTTTATTTTATACAAAACGTTCTTTGTTTTGTTTTGGTTTGTATGCGGGTGATGCAGAGTCACTTGGGTTATATATGTGGCAATTGTTCATAACCATAAGTAAAACAACAGTTTGTTTTTATGTGTTGATGTAAGCTTTGTGGACATTTCAATTGAGAAGACGGTTAGGTGAAGAGTTTGCACTTACTCAAAAGACTTGAACAAACCTTGCGGGCCATCGAACTGTTCTTCCCATTTTGGTGTGCCGTTGTTTGTAATGGGTGAAGCTGAAGATGTTGAGTCCGTTTGAGGAATGGTGGGAACTGAAAGTAAGTCCTCTTCGACGAATGCTTCTTTTAGGCGATCAACAGAGACGTTATTTCGTTTTCCTCCAATATCGAGAACAAAATATTTTGGTTCTTTCTAAATTACTTTGTAGGGCCTGGAATATGGTGGCCGAAGTTGAGACAGTATTCCATCATTTCTAACTTAAACATGCGTCCAAATATTGATGTCCTTTGGGATATGTGAAGCGACGTTTTGTTGTCTGGGGCCTGCAGGGGACAAATGTGACATAGATGTCCATAAGCAGTGCACATATTTTGCTGGGTCAGGAAAATCTTGTGGTGAAACAGGGTTGATCATCTGCCCAGGTAAGGCAAGTGCCGTGCCATAGACCAGTTCAGCCGGAGTATGCCCGTGGATCAAATACCAAGGAGGATGAGTGGAAGATATTCCAACCAGTTGGAGCCGTCTGGATATGCTTTTATAGCCGCCTTGAATTGGCGGTGAAAGCTTTCGACCATGCCATTTGCTGCAGGGTGGTAAGCTGTTGTGCTGGTGTGTTTACATCTGAGGAGATGAGTCAGCACGGTGAAAAGGTGAGAATTGAACTGACATCCTCTGTCAGTGGTGATAGTTGTGGTTGTGCCAAAATGCGAAACCCAGTGGGATATCAGCGTTTTGGTGACCGTTTCTGCTGAAGTATCTGATAAGGGCCAAGCTTCGGGCCACTGCATAAAACGATCAACACAGGTGAGCAGATGTGTACAGTTCTGTGAAGGTGATGGAAGTCCCACGATATCGATGTGTATGTGCTGAAATTGTGCGTCTGGTTTGAAAGGGAGCCGATTTGTGATTTTATGTGTTGGTAGATTTTGCTTTTTGGCACATGACACAGCACTTGGTCCATTCTCTGATATCCTTGTTGATACTGGTCCACACAAAACAGGTCAATATCAGCTTTTGAGTGGAACAAATACCAGGACGTGACAGAGAATGCAGGGCAGAAAACACTTCATGATGGTACTTCTGCGGTACATAAGGGCGTTGGTGACTGGTGGAGATATGACACCAAACATAGGCCATGGATGATGGTGCCAGAACTTGCTGAAATTTGAGAGATGATGAATTTCAGAGCTTTAGAAGTTCTTTGTCATTCTCCTGGTCAGCTGCTATACGTGGAAGATCAATTGTGGCAGTGGTGTGGATTGCATTGATCTACATGCACAATAGTGCATTGGCTGCTGAGTTGGTCGACCCTTTGATGTGGCATATATCTGTCATGTACTGCAATATGAAGGCAAGGTGGCAGACTTCTCTCGGCAAGTGACAATCAGGCTTGGTATTAAATGTGTACACCAGTAGTTTGTGTATATGACAAAATTGCTACCTTTTAGCATGTGTTGGAAATGTTTAACAGCCAGGTATGCTGCTAATAATTCCTGACTGAAAGTGTTGTATTTTCTTTCAGCTCAATTAAAATTTTCTTCGAATAACCCATCCTGCTCAAAAGGTCCCTGAATAAGGTTTGTTTAAGGATTTTGAACAAAACACCCATGTTTCCAGAGGTGAATTATTCAAATCCCAAAGAATTCCTCTCGACACATGGGTATGATGCTCCCCCACTACTTCTGCTCATGATCAAAGATGCACATATCATCAGCCACCAAATGACATACTCAAATAGTTAAGGTCAAACAACTGACAAGCAAATCTGTGATATTGAGCTGAATATTTGTTGTAGCCCATCTTTTACACCAAGGCAAAACAATGTACATGATAACACTTTCAATCAGTTAAGATGTACTTGAAAGTCCTGGTGTTTTTGTTATGTATTTATAGATGAATAGGTTGTATTCTATCTAATGTGATTCTACACAGAAGGCTGTAATATCATTTGACAGGAAACTTGGTATAAAGAATACATAAAATAAGGCTGTGACTTTATATACCTTTAATATGGCCACACGTACATACACAAACTGAATGATAAATGAAAATGGTTTGTGCATGGAGGCCATGGTCTTCTGTGCATTAGCTCTTATCTGTTACTGGCGAGTGGTGTGAGAGAGAGAGACAGTTAGGTTATGTCTTCACAGTCTCATATCCCGATGCAGAAAGAGATGAGTCTCTGAACCTTAATGTTGCATAATGCCCTCTATTGTTCAACTGTTTTAACCGTGCTGTCAAGCGGGGTAACTGCACCTACATATTTGTCTGAATGTTTTTTTTTTATCATATCTAATGCACCTACTATAATAGGAATTGTTTCTGTTTTTAGGCTTCACATTCAAGTTACCTTATTATTACCTCCGCCTTAGTAAAGGCAGAGGTATTGTTTTCGGTCGTGTTTGTTTGTTTGTCCATGGACAAGATATCTCAAGAACTGCTGGATGAATTCAGATGAAACTTTCAGAGATGTTTGGCCTCCTGACTGGCACAAACTGATTAGATTTCGGGATCGATCTGGTACCAGACAAAGATTCTGGATTATTTCTTGTTATATTTACTTTATTTTAGATGAAGTCTTTCAAATCTTTCTCCGATTATCTCCCTTGTACATATTACGACGTACATATTAACACTTTACAGTATACTTACATCATCATCATCATCATCATACATAATTCTATTACATCGATCTAAAACAACAGGAATACTAAAAGAAGGCCAGAATTGAAGAGAAGAGAAAAACCAAAAGGTCTCATGCTATTCATTTAAAATGGACAAGGATTCTGGATTATTTTTTCCAGTTTTTTACTTAATTTTTGAGAGTGGTTGGGTTCATTTTTAGTATTCTTGTTTGTGAGAGCAGTCGAGTTTATTTCAGATATTCTCATTTAAAAAATCATCTCTGGCTAATCGTTGAGAGGACATTGGTATTGCCTTGGCAGAGGTATGTACTCTTTGAGTGCTCTTGTTGTTATTATTATTATTATTTTGCATGGCTAATATCAGTTAATCCAACTTTTCCTATTTACTATATTACATAAGTGAAATCTTGCCATGAGAAGACTAATCTTGTTTTGTTCCTTTCTGTCTTACTCATGTTCCATACTCATATTTTTATAGGGGCAACATTTAAAGGCTGCCGTATGTTGATGATGTAACCAAGTAATTCCAAATGAAATATTTCTAGATTTTATTGATGCTCATTTTCGAAATTTTTTTTAATCAGAGTTCAAAATATAGAGTCTGAATCTGTTATTTGTTTCCTTTATAATTTCAAAATAATTTTTGAAATCCAAATCAAAAAGTTAAAAGCATTTGAACATATGTATGGCTTATAATGAATTCTGGATTGAAGCACACCATGTAACCAGTCATAACTTTTTGACTTATTGGTATTTTCAGAAATTTTTTTGTGAATTTTTGTTCTACACACGGGACCTCACACAATTAAGCAAAATTAAATTTTTCAATTAAAATTTTTTCATATCCCCTGTGCCCCCATAAATCCTTACATGTGTTTGTAATCAAAGAACAGGAAATAGCAACCAAATACCTGATGCACAAAAGGGACAGAGACACAGGAAAAACACTAAAATGTGGTAGCCTGTGCAGACTTTGTGGAGTTAACACCAAAGATCAGTGGAAAAGAAAATCTATGCTGAATTATTGAGAAATTTACAGTTGCTCTACCTGAATTACAAGTTTAGGTTTATACCTGTATTTATTGAGGCACTGGGATATGTACCAAACTGCTCAAGCACCAATCTTAAGAAATAAGGCTTTTCAAAACTAGAAAAGAGAAAGTTAATTAGAAGATTACTGATTCAAGCCAGCAATAGAACAAAAGAGTTGTAAAACTCTCCAGAAGTTTAGTATTTAAGTATATATGCACATGTCTAAACATGCAACTATATGCATGAGAATTCATACATAAAACAAAACACAAAAATCTGCATATGCACTGACTCCAAATACTGCACACATACTTACAAACATGTACAAATACGCTGTTGATGATGCTGAAATTCCAATGAAAGAGCCTTGGATCTAAATTAGAAACTGACTCTTACTCTGTTGGCAAGAAATCTTGAAATAAAATTGAATAATGACATGTATGGATCAACAGCTAGATTACTAACTCCCACTTTGAAGGACATGTGTTTGTAATCAAAGAACAGGAAATAGCAACCAAATACCTGATGCACAAAAGGGACAGAGACACAGGAAAAACACTAAAATGTGGTAGCCTGTGCAGACTTTGTGGAGTTAACACCAAAGATGTCACCCACATCATAAGCAGTTGTCCAAAAATGTCATCACGGTATTATCTACCAATGTGACATGATGTTGTAGTCAAAACACTGTATAATGAGATCCGTTAGAAGGATAATCCTAGAGCCAAAGAAATAAGAACCCACAGTATGGTAGAGGCCATAGTCAAGAGTACTGGTGGAATGTCTCTGTGAAAACCTCAATTAAATGTAAACATAATATACCTGACATAATGATTTTGGAACAGAGAAGAGAAACTGTATACAATTGTGGAAATCAGCTGCCCAGTGGTTGTTAACATAAAGCTAAAGATCACAAAAAAAAAAAAAAATACCTATGATGAACTCTTGAGAAATCTGCAGTTACTCTACTCAGATTATAAATTCAAATTTATACCTGTAATTATTAGGATATGTAATACATTGCCTCAGCACCAGTCTTGAGAAATTAAACTTTTCAAAATCAGAAAAGAGAAAACTGATCCAAGCCATCAATGGAGCTGTAAAAATTTGTAAAACTTTCCAAAAGTGTAGTATTTAAATATATATGTGCATGTCTAGAGATGCAACTGTATGCATGAGAATACATACATAAAACAAGACACACAAATCTGTATTTGTACTGATTCCTATTACTGCACATATACACACGCACACACACACACAGTTGATATTGTTGAAATTTCAGTGAAGTAGCCTGGGATCTAGATTTGAAACCAGCTCCTTCTCTATTGGCAGAAATCTTGAAATAAAATTGAACACTAACATACATACATGCATACATACA
This sequence comes from Octopus bimaculoides, assembly GCF_046866305.1. Lineage (NCBI taxonomy): Eukaryota > Metazoa > Mollusca > Cephalopoda > Octopoda > Octopodidae > Octopus > Octopus bimaculoides. The sequence goes on from NC_142928.1 coordinate 110,368,404, forward strand.
TGCACACACACACATATATATATACACACACACACATGCATACATATACATATGTGTGTGTATGTGTACATGCATATATATGCATACATATTTACACACACACATACACACTGTACTGTCAACTGGAGAAAGAAAAGTTAAAAAACCATGGTAACACAAAGAGTTTACAATGTAAACCTACCCAACAGGTTTTTAAATACTGACTACAAAATGGGAGGAGGAAAATGCAAAAGAATTACCTATTATTGGAATGAGGACAATAGCAACCCTGTTGTGTGCTGTTACTTTAAGGTAAGGTAGAAACACAAATTAAACTTCATGTGACCCAACTTAGTTGACATAAATAATAGAGGCTAACCTACTTTGAGATCATATACAAATGCGTAAATATATGAAGCATTGAATTGTTTGTTTGTATGTATGTATGTATTATTTTACTTGTTTCAGTTATTTCACTGTGGCCATGCTGGAGCACTACTTTAAAGATGTATGTATGTAGGTTGGTTGCTAGGTAGGTCAGTGTGTGTGTGTGTGTGTGTGTGTATGAGTGTTTGTGTGTGTGTGTGTGTGTGTGCGTGTGTGTGTGTTATGTGTGATAAAGTTTCATTTCTAGATTTCTTGCTGATGGAGAAAGAGATGCTTTCTAACCTAGATCCAAGACTTCTTTATTGGAATTTTGAACAACAGCGTAGTTATGCATGGTTGTGTGTATGTGCACAATATTTCAAGTCAGTGCATATACAAATCTGTATAGTTGCATGTCTAGACATGTGCATATGTATTATATGCTAAACTTTTGTGAAGTTTTACATATTTTTACAGTTCCGTTGATGCATTGATGACTTATATCAGTAATCTTTCGAGTAACTTTCTCTATTCTGGTTTCTCAAGATTGGTGCTTAGCCAGTTTGTGCCCCAATAATTACAGGTATAAATCTTAACTTGTAATCCTGGTAGAATAGCTGTAAATTTCTCAATAGTTCACTGATCTTTAGCTTTATGATGACATCCACTGAGTAGCTGCTTTCTACTTACTCTACATAGTTTCTCTTCATCATCATCATCATCGTTTAACGTCTGCTTTCCATGCTGGCATGGGCTGGATAGTTTGACTGAAGACTGGCAAGCCAGGAGGCTGCACCAGCTGGATGTCCTTCCTAAAGCCAACCACTCCAAGAGTGTAGTGGGTGCTTTTTACGTGCCATCAACACAGGATCCAGTCAGGTGGTACTGGTATTGACCATGCTAGAATGATGCTTTTTATGTACCACCAGCACGGGTGCCAGAAAGGTGGCACTGGCATCAGTCACGCTTGAATGGTGCTTTTTACGTCCCACTGGCACAGGAGCAAGTCAGGCGGCACTAACATCATGACTACAATTTCACTTGATTCAACAGGGGGACGTAAAAAGCACCATTCAAGCGTGACTGATGCCAGTGCCACCTGACTGGCACCCGTGCTGGTGGTACATAAAAAGCATCATCTGTAACTTTTTATTAAATATTCGTTTCTACTCTAGGCACAAAGCCCGAAATTTTGGGGGAGGGGACCAGTCGATTAGATTGATCCGCAGTATGCAACTGGTATTTAATTTATTGACCCCGAAAGCATGAAAGGCAAAGTTGACCTTGACGGAATTTGAACTCAGAATGTAAAGACAGGCAAAATACTACTAAGCATGTTGCCCGGCGTGCTAACGTTTCTGCCAACTCACAGCCTTCTTTTTATTAAATATTGATACCTTCAGATTTATGGCTTTGTTCATGTGATCATGATTAGATTTTAGGGAAATTCAAACTCTTTATTAACTATTCTGAGTGTTGAAGATCCCAGTTGACATATGCTCTTTATTCCTACTTGTACACTCAATATGAAATTGAGTTTTAAAATTGAACCTCATCCAAAGGTGAACAAGAGCTTTCTCTCCAATCACAAGAGCTTTCTGATAAGCAACAGTTTATCTCTCTTGAAGAATCAAAATAATTTTTTACGTGTGAGATTTAGGGGATTCAGTTTAGAGCCAAGAAGTTCAACCACAAACAATTTAGTAATTGTTCAGGTATCTGATGCACATTTGTGTCTTCCTACCTTAGCACCCCCCACCCCTTGCAAATAACCACAAAACCAAAGTTCTGTAACTGATAAGCAAAATTAACTCCGGAGGTTATTTAATTTTCTTTATTTTTGCTCACATCTACAATAAAAGTTCCTTAATTACCTGGTGGGTGTTAAAGATAGTCAATAGCTAAAATATTTCAACAATTTCACATTTCATACTTCTTTTGGATGGACCAGTGGACTTTATAATGAATAAATTCAGACAAGTTACTTTTGATTAAAGGCAGTAACTGGACTAAATATTTTCTGGCTTGTAACTTTTTAATATTTTTTTATGGTAATCATCCAAGCATTCTAATGTGAGCACCTAATCACAAGAAGACTAAACTTAGCGTATTCCTTGAAAGTCATGGGATTTTCAGAGTGATACGCAAGTCGGGGTATCCTGATATCACCAGCAACATTTCCCTCCACAAGAACCATCAACAATTTTTGGAAGTTTTCAAGAGCCATGCACTTCCAGAAAACCCCAGTTTTGTCAACATTGTATATTTTGATGAGTAGCCAACTTCAGCAATAATTTTCTTCAGTTACCCATGATAATAAGCAGCAACCTCTTTATCAGCATGGATAGCTTTACCAGTTATTTTAAGGGGCAAAGTAAGTTTTCTCTTAAAGCTTTCAAACCAGCCTTTACTTGTCCGAAAAGGTTTTGCACCAGAAGGTGTACCTTCTTGTTTCTACAAATTGTCACACCAACTTTTAAAATAAAAGTTTGAATAACTATTGTATTTATTGACATATTGCATCTAGTCTGCTTGATGATCAACACACTCAGGAACTGTTCTATATTAATTATCTCATCAGATCTATGAAAAAACAGCGTCCGAGCAGTTAATGGAATAGCTGATTGAATGCTGTCTTTTTTTGTCACATGTTGTTCATACTGTGATCATTGCTAACTCTGATACTTTTTTGCTTTATAGCTGAGTATTTCTCCTGCATTAAATAAAACTTTGTAAAACAAAGTTTTAATGTTCAACTTAATCTCTTTATGACACCTTTTCACACAAATGTCTTTACACCCACTCGATAATCTCTTTCCAGTCATCGTAAATATGGGTAATGCACTATATTGTACACATTTATTGCTATACCCTGCAGTAACAGTGATAGACAAGAAAATCCAAAGCAGTAGAATCTAAGGAAAATAATGATGTTCTACATCTGTAAAAAGTAGTGTTATTACTTTGAACACAAGAACAGAGCAAGAAAATAAAAGTGGTGAAGGTGTGATGTTGAAAGTTGGGAGTTGTGCTATTGAGGAAGAAGTACTGTATGATTAAACATAATAGCTAGACCCAGTTCAGATGAATTAGTAGAGGACATGAGTAGGTGTTAATAAGAATATGGAGTGTAATGAAAAGTGAAGTTGGAGACAGCAATGGGAAGTGATATTTGATAGCAAGAGTGCTAAATAGTGAAAAAACAAAAGTGGGTGGGGAGAATAAGGAAATAAACATAAAGAATTAAATTGGTTGTCTGTAAGTGACAAAAATGTCCAGAGAATGGTGGCAGAAAATGGCTAGGCTGAACGTATTAAAGTGTTACTCAAAATTGGCATTTCTTTTCAAAATATGTTTTATACACATCCCAATTTTAGTTTTTAAAATTGTTAAGAACCATCTGAACTGCCATTAGAGTTCAATTATAAGCTACATCCCGAAATTAGTGGTCAGTTTTTGCAAGCATGGCATTCTGCAACCAGAGTTTCTGTAACATAGGATGCTGTCCCTTTGACTTTCAATACTAGAAAAGCACTCGGAGAGCAAAGACCTCCACCAAGCAGCTCATTTTAAGATAGATACGCGACTAAATTTACTAATAGAGAAACGAAAATAAACTTTGGAAACAGTAACACCACCATAGGTTACATGAAAACGATGAATTTGTTTTCAAGGGAGATAACCAAAGAACGTAAAATTGTAATATTTCATGTAAAGTTTATAAAGAATATTCAAAAGGAATATTTTATTGAACTTATATTAAGTGCTCTATTACTTTGAGCAAATAGATATATGAAAATGCCTGACTTTATACCTTTCATCCTCGTTTTCCAAATAACCTGTCTTGCAATTGCTACCACAGTGAGAAAACAAATCTTACCTTCTTTCGAGAGGAAATCCGGCGGGTCAATTTTTACAATTGATTCAGTCGATAGCTGTACTCTTCTAGTACCTGACAACAGTTGTTCAGCACATACCCACACCTCCGACACCTCCGAACATTGTACAATAGCGTGCGGGGTGGTTTCCATGTCCCGCCCGCACCTTGGACAAGTCGGAGGGACGGCGCAACCATGTCTTGCGTGTTTGTCCCGAACAGGTAAGGCCCCTCGGTAACATTGCCATGCCAGAAACTTCTGAAAATTATCCAGGGCCTTTGGCCTGAATGTACGTTGGAATAGACTGGCCAGCTGATTTTCGTCGAGACCTAGGGTTTCCCCTAAGGTATCATCACATTTCGCCTCTACAAGCCCTTTATAGAAGAATGCGGTGGAACCCCCACCGCAGGTATTGCACAAGCGACGGAATAGCAGGAGTACCTTGCGACACTCTGTATACCATGTACCCAACTTTGATCTTCGATTCAACCAGGTTTCCAATCCACCGAAACTAGTGAACTTGGGAAACATCTGTTTCGCCAGCGGAGACCACACCCGTTCACCATCCAGGTAGAGCGAAAGATGCCTCAACCTCAGCGCATGTTTGCGCATCAACAGCCAAGGCCTCCCAAGTCCACCCATTAATGGTTGTTGGCAGCAAATAGAGCTTCTCATAAGTGGATTCGAGCACTTCCACAAAAAGTGGAAGAGCTGTCTTTCCAGCTTGATTAACCATGAATCGGGGCAAGGAACGGCGGTTAGGCGGTAGGTAATGACCGATGCAATGAACACATTGGCTGTGCCTCCCCGATCAGACCATCCGCGACACGCACCAATCTTGTCCATAACACTTTGGCCAAAATCTTCAACTCTGTGTTTAGCAGAGTGATGGGCCAAAAATTATCAATGGAATCCCCCTTGTTCGGGTCCTTTCTGACTAGCGTCACCCCCCCCCCACCGGCGCACAGATAAGGGAATAAACCTATTCTGCTGCCAGTTCGCGTAGACATTTGCCAGTAGGTGCCCGAACAAGTCTGGCATACTTTTATACACCTCGTAGGGTAAACCATCCAGTCCTGGCGCCTTACCCGCGCTGCAGTCCACCATCGCCTTAATTATTTCCTCAGGTGTGATCGGCCCTTCACAGCTCTCTGCGTCCCACCCCAACAGACACGGCAGCCCGGCGAGGAAGTCCGTTAGGTCCCTCCTGCTATCCGGCCCGCCGCCCCCATCGATTCCCTCACAATCAGCCTTGATTCCCTCACAATCCATAGCACGAATTCTAGCCCTGACAATGCAAACCATGTGTTTGGCTTCGAGGTGCTGGTTTAATGCCAGTCTCTTGACCTTCACCTGAGTCGCAGAGCCAGTTCTCGTTGCTTCCTCTAATTCCTTAACTAAAACTGTTTCCTTCCTACGCTCTCTAGCCACTAAACTTATGCTATATCTAACAGACTCAAATTTAATGGCTCGTTTGAGGGCATACCACCATTTATTATTAATAATGGCGCCGGTTAATGCCCTCTGAATCAACAAACTAATCCGATCTCTGTACTCCTTAATTGCCAAAAGGGATGTATTAAGTTTCCAGTAGCCGGAGCCTCTCGTATATCGCTTATCTATGTCGAGCCTACAAGTGATCGTTTTATGATCACTGTAGCTGACTGGGTAAAACTGTGGACACTTAGCTATATTTCTATCTACTTTTCTAATTAACACTCTGTCTATGTATGATCTGGAAGATCCGTCGCTATTTGACCAAGTCCAGATTGGAGAGTATTTTCTCGCTGCCTCTTCTGACCTGAACCTTACTTCTATTGTTCCGAATCTCTTTGCTCGGTTGATATAGGTAATTTCAAGCCATATTTTTTTTAAACATTTCTCTATCATTTTTTCTTCCATTTTAAAAATCCTTTTTTTTCTGTGCTGTATGTCTTATATATTATCCTTTTTTTTTCCACTGATTCTGAATCATCTTTTGGGGTGGCAACTTGAATCTCTGACCCCTCCTTTTTAATTAATGTCATGTACTTTTGCAGGTTACTACAATCCGTATTTATTTCTATGCTCTTTCTACCTGCTACCTCTGCAAACTTTTTTGGTGACACTTCCGTTGAAGCTGCCGGTGAAATTTCATCACCGAAAATGCTTGTAAATGCTTCACCCAGAGGTGGGAATTCACTTGGTGAATTCAAAAGGTTTTCCATTTTTTTTTTCCAAGTTGGCTTAAAAGCCGCAATAATAATAACAATAATTCCCCCGCAGGGGGGAATTCCAACAAGTTGCTTTTCAAAAAAGCAAATAACAGTTTTTTCCAACAATGAACACAAATCACTAAAACAAATTACAGATTTTGAAAATCAAAACTTACTAATAACAGAGAATAATTAGAAAAACACGTTCAACCATCCACTGCAAATATTTCATTATTAAAAAAATTTGGTTAGAATTGAGATAATTATATATAGAAGTTTTTTTTATTTGTCAGAAGATTCTATTTCAAATTCAATATGAATATTATTATTACTTATAAAAGTAATATAATAGAATCTAGGTTCAAATTCTTAAGTGTTTAGATTAAACATTAATTTTTAATTTTAATTTAATATACTTATGAAAGTATTGTAGATTACTAGTATTTGAGTTCAATTATTAAGTGTCTAGATTTAACACGTATATATATCTAACATTTATACATATACATATATACATACATATATATATATATTTACACACATACACACACATATACATATATACATACTTTTTATACATATCGATACAAATGCTTATACAAATACACACATGTGTTTTTTTCTATTCTACCTTGTTTTTGGATCTATTATAATATTTAAAGGTTTTGTAGTACCTATGTTTACATGATGATTTCGCGTCAGACTTGCTATTTATTAAATTATCAAATTTATATAGTAATATATGCAGTGATTCTAATGTGCATAAATGGCAATTATTTGATTTATGTGTATATGGTATGGCAGAATCTATTATTGACCAGTCCAATTTATAATTAATTTTGTTTTTATTGAATTTCTGTATATATGTGGCTAATGAAGTTGTATTATTATTTATATTTGGTTTAAATGAATGTATTGTCTTATATTTGGTTTAAATGAATGTATTGCCTTTTACAAGGCAATTGTAAAAGACTTAATATAATATATAAATGCATAGTTACAATAATTAATAATTCACATAAAATGGTATACATTTTAAACAAAGATATCTGGTGCATGTACATTTTCCAAATTATATGAGGGATTGGATTTACAAATTCTCAAAGGACAGTATATGTTTTTAATATTGTTAATATTGTTAATATTTTTTAATATTTTAATTAATATCATCCTATAGCATATTTTATTTTATTATGTATACCATTTGTTTTCACATATATAATAATAACTTTATACATCTCTGAAGAGCGGAATTATTGCCAATATGCTTGTCTATATTAGATTACATTATAAAGGCAATAATATCTGTGAAACGATCATAAGATACATTTTAGACTTTTAGACTTTTATAATATTTTAATCGAATTATATTTATACTCACTTACGCATACATTTTTATATACATTTATGTACGCATATATTTTTATATACATTTATATTTTTTATATACATTTATATTTTGTATATCTTAAATTTTAATTTAATTATAGTTCAAAATAATTATTGTGCCATATAAAACATATATCCTTCAGAAATTCGAATATTGGTTTCCTGTGAATATTGTTAATAATTTTATTAATAATAAAAAAATATATATATATACTTCATGTAAAGTAAATATAACAAATGAAAAATCCTTCAAAAATCCATAAAAATTCCCAGATCACTACCAAAATTTCATCATCTGTTCCTTATGTCATTCCAAACTTTTTCTGCAAGTTTCATCAAATACCGTTCACAACTTTTGCACACAGACGGACAGACAGACAAAAAACGCTGATGAAAATATAACCTCCTTCCTTGGCAGAGGTAATAAACACTTTAAACATGACAGGAGACATATGAGAAGTAGCTAAAAAAATACATGAAAAAAAAAACAGAAGAACAAAGAAACAAGACATTTATTATAGACAAATTGCGGGAATGAACTTGCGTGACTGCAGCTTCTTGAGTAACCATTAATCTTGTAGATAATAAAAAGAAAATCAGAGCATTGAATGACATAGCATGATAGACAAGGCTTCACCTTAGGGGAAAAGAAGGATGAAGAGAAAAAGGATTAAGAGTTGCAACTTAGTATAATTGCTGATACATTTGAGTTGAGCTGAAGTAGCATGGAAACAATTCTTTTAATGGCTATTAGAAGATTTAATAACATGAAATTACTTTTTATGGGGGATTATTTCAGTTAGGGTTTAAATTTATATTTTTATGCAAATGATTTGAGATATACATTAAGAGTTTTCCTTCTTACATCAAATAAAATTAAGTTTATCTTGGACAACATACTTAAAATGTTAAGAAATATTTGTGGGACTGTGCAAGCAATACTTACAGACCCCTAGTGTTGTTACTTTCGGGAACATGCTTACGTCTTTCTAGGTAACTTGTAGACTTATGGGCAGGCCATTTAGGGTCAGACGTTTTTAGATAGCTTTTTAGTTGGGTTAGAGGGTATGAATAGTGTAGGATGTATACAGTTTCGAATAGTAAGCTATACAGATCACTAATTTATGAGCTGCATGGTCAACTTAGATAAGACTTAGGGAAAGGATTGGTTACTGGTTGTCGAGTGTGTCATACCTTGCAGAAAAAAAAAAAAGAAACAAATTGCACAGAGGCTGTATTAATGAGTAGATTAGACAAGAACTGAAAGGAGCAAACATCAACATGGGTGGTAGGTATCCAAATAGAGAAAGATCAGAGTTGATAAAATTTATCATGGATGTAATAATACAAAACAGCAATTTGGTGAGTAAACTAGAAGAGATATTAAAAAAGGTAACACACTTGAGTGCTAAGGACCAAAATGGCATTCATTTCTTTGATGTAAAATGCAAGTTGCACTGTTCAAGCTAGTGTGCTCTTAGACACAAAATTGCAAAATAGATCCAATAAGCCATGGCAGCAAATGCGTGAAGTAGAGCCAAAGCTACAATTTGATCTTTGACATATCATGATGGATGCATGTTATCCAATTCCATGCAGACATGTGAGGTGTTTAGTGACATTTCCCCTGACAGTAGGGAGATTCTCGCCAGGAAAGGTGAAGTATAGATAAATGCAAAGTCATCAGTTAATGTCGATTCTGTCCCTTTTCATTTTACATGCATCCATCACTACATCTGAATGGTCTTTGGATCTAGTCCATGAGTTCACAGATGATGATGGGGATGTTTGCTATTCACTGTCAGTGGATCAAAGATGACTAAAATTGATGGCTTACAGGAAATAAAAAACGTAACAAGGCTTCTGTAGTTAAACCTGTAGAAGAATTGTAATTTCCAGAGCTGATCTGGTCACTTTTCAACTGCTTCAACAATTGCCATCTTGCAATACAAGCCACTGCCATCGCTGACTGGTGCTACTTGCAATAAATAACTGTGACAGCCAATGTAGACAACTTGGCAATTCTCTAGCACATCTAAACTGGCACCAATTGGAGAGATTTGATAGCCATCAGCATGACTAAGTTTTTCAGCATATAATTACTTATATACCTTTTGACTTATTACAAACATTGCTCTCTCTCTCTGTTAGCCTGGATCCAGATTCATTCACCCAAAGCAGTGTTAATACTAATTTGGAGAGGATAGATCTTAGGGTGCCATAGAAGATGATGTGCAAATATGAATTGAGGCAAAGACATCTGCAGATTCAGGGATGCTGTGGTCTGATTCTTGTTATTTCCAAAACATACTTTCTTCCATTGTTTGCATATTTGACTGATGTTGCGTTGTTGGTCCAACATAGACTGAGGGTAACTGACATCTAAACAATGCTCTCAGTTGTTTATCCATCACTGCATTCGAAAGAAAGAAGAGGAAGGATATAAATCACAATGACCTGTAAAGTATTGCATGTGTCTTGAGAATGTTTACACAGGATGTTCAAGATGGGATTATGGATAATTTCGAAAATCCCAAGTGGAAGATACAGAAAACCACTTGCAGATGAGGTTTACATATTGTTGGGTCATTCATCTTTTTCCTTTTTTTTACTTGTTTCAGTCATTTAACTACAGCCATGCTGGGGCACTACCTTGACGGGTTTAATCAGATGAATTAACCTTAGTCACTTTTTGCTGAACCTCTAAGTTATGAGACACAAACAAACCAACACCATTGACATAGTGGGGTAGAAAAGCAAACACAAAGACACACACAAATAGATACATACATATATATATATGACATGCATTTTTCCATTTTCTGTCTATCAAATCCACTCACAAGGATTTATTTGATTGGCCCAAGGTTATAGTAGAAGACACTTACCCAAAGTGCAACACAGTAGGACTGAACCTGAAACCATATGGTTGGGAAGTAAACTTCCTAGAAACTCAACAGGATAACAGGTGTTGGATTTTGAAAGCAACTGGAGACCAATGTCAACAACAACATTAAGTTATACAAACTTATTATGTGACTTAACTATCATCTTTCATGTCACCACTAACAAGTAGACTTATCAGTTTATAAAATCTTCACTTTAATGGTAGTGAGTTAGCTATATTTTTAAGTTAACATAAGGATTGAGAAAAACCAACAAATATACAAGCAAACAGAAAAGCATTGTCTATACACTCTTTGTCAAGGAAGATTTGAAATAATAAGTGGGCAAGGTTATACCTTGCTGTTTCTTAACATATATGTAGTTACGATCACTTCGCGCGCGCACACACACACACACACACACACGCGCGCACACACACACACTGTGTAGGCTGTTGAAAAGTCTTACTTTCAGGGAATTTAATAAAAATCATCAGTACTCATTAATCATCATAATCTGTTTACAGGTAAATATGAGGCTGCAACTAAGATTCCAATACATGCCTTTCAGTAAACTGTGTTTTTGATATACTGATCCAGCCCAGAAATAAATAAATGCGAGCTGGGCATTATTAAAAAGAAAATTAAAGAAATAGCATTCTTGGTCAGTAGCTCTGAACTGACAAATATTAGCTCCATCTCCATAATAATAAACAAAGAAGAAATATTAGGGAAAATTACTCCCCACGCCTTTATTAATGAGAACAAAATATTTTGCATCCTTATCATTCTTCTTTCTTTGATGTTGGACAGGTTTAAAAAGTTTAAAAGCATTTTTATTAAACTAGGCAATTTGTCTGCCCCACTTTTCAGTCATTACAACCCTTCACCTCATCCTGGTGAGGTTTAGCTAACTGCTGTTTAGCCCCATGTCAATCTTGATCAAACAGCTCTATGATCAAACAGCTCTATGATCAAAGCCATTCCAGTCATGACCAACTGGCATTTTTAAGGAGTGTGCCTGGAATTGCCATTAGCTAATGTGTCTTTTCTTTTCTCAAGGCAGTAGGATGTGATTTAAGGGCTGTTTGGCTGATATTTGTAGTAGTTAACAATGACATAAAGATTTCCTTATTAACATGAGGCAATATTGACTTGTAGTATTTGAAATATTTCACTTAAATGTCAAAGTGTCACTGGAAGATGTCTGTGGTTAAGTCACTAAAATACAAGTTGTGTTGTAAAGGAGAAACACTGTTATAAAGAAAATATATTTATGTTGTCTGAGCGAGAAGCATCTTCTTAAACTTCTGCACAATATATAAATGTTTTAAATCAAGTTATTACTGACACATCATTTTGTTTGAACATATATTAAAATATTGATTTCTTTCCTTAGATTTAAAAAAGAGAAGAAATGGAAAATTATGACTTTCAAATCATTCTCACAATACCAATGTAACCTTTGATGCACATATCTTTATAAATAGAGAATGTTCAACAAGACACGAATAAAAGGTAAACCTAGTGAAATTAGTTTGCTACCAGGAATATAAAGAAGCTAGTAGATCATGTGTAATGCCAACAGAAGTGCTAGTGTATTCACAGCCTTGTTCATGCTTTAAAGCAGTGGTTCCCAACCTTTTTCAGCCCAGGGACCATTTCTTACTTGAAAAGATTTTTAGGGACCACTTCTACTTCAACTTTATGCTGTTCTATTTTCACACTAAAATACTTAATGAAAAGACAAAATAGTCTATTTACACTTTAAAATTAATTTTAGCAAACAAAAGATAAATTTATAATTTATTTTAGTAAACAAAGATAAACACAAGATATCAAAATCATTTTTCATAAAGTCGTTCACTTTTAGTCCATTCAACTAGTGACAAGCTTGATATTGGTGTTTCTGACACAAGATATCATAATCAATTTTAATGAACTCATTTAGTCTTAGTCTGATAGTTTCTCTGCTGTTGACATCTAATTTATTTCTTTTTCTACTTAAAATATCTACAACAGCTGAAAATGCAGATTCCACCATCCATGTGGCAGGGAAAGAAATGATGCTTGCCTCTACATGTTGAAAAATATTTGGGTGTGATTCCTTTATCGATATGAAGGCAAAGACACCTTCTTTTTCAACTCTTCTCAGTTTTATATTCTCTTTCAAATCCAACAACATTTCAGCCAACTCAAAATTTTCATCTCCTGGCTCATCATTTTCTAGGTCTACAAACCACAGAGGATAATCCATCTTTAATAAATCATTGTATCTTCTCTCAAAATCTACTTCAAGGTGGGCAATACATTCTGATGTAGGAAGAGTGGTGTTAAAATTTTGAAATCAAGCCAAATTTATTTTTCAAACTGTTTTTTCCAAAATTTTAATTTCCCCATATATCCTTTTATGTTTTGAGGCAGGTGACCAAATCTGATTCTCTACCTTGCAGCTCTAAGTGAAGCAGATTCACTGTTTTAAAAATATCACTCAAGTAGAATATTTTTGATTTAAACTCAGAAAGTGTTTCCAAAATTTTCTTAGTTATATCAGCTTGCTTCTTGGAGTTGTAATGAGTCATCTGACTCTCGAACATGAGAAAGTTGATTAATAGTTCCCACAAATTCACTAGTCTTTTAAGGCTCAGGCCTTTTGACAACCATCTTACTTTTGTGTGAAGCAATAGGGTTTTAAAATCTTTATCTTCACAGAATTGCATAAAAAATCTATTATTCACTGAGTTTGATTTGACAAAGTTAATTGCATGTATGACAGTGTTGAGTACTTCTTCCCATGTGTCCTCCAATATTCTTAGCAACCAAATGCTGTCTGTGGATAATGCAATGTATATAAAAAATGTGAGGAGCAACCAATTTCACTCTAGAAACAAAGCCTTTCACTTTTCCAGTCATGGCTGCAGCTCCATCTGATGCAATGTTGATCAAATTAGTCAACGGAATATTTTTGTCATTAAAATACTGCATTACTTCATTGAATATGTCTTCTCCATTAGTAGTTTCAGACAAGCTTTTAATCAATAACATTTCTTCCCTTATATCATCTTCATGAATGAATCTGACATAGACAAGAAGGATAGCTTGGTTATGAATTCCACTATCATCAACTTGGAAAGAAAAATTTTTTCTTTTGGAGAATTTCCACAATCTTCTCCTCAGCAAAATTAGACATTTCATCCTGTCTTCTTGTAATTGTGTTATTTGAAAGTGGAATTGTACTCAGAGTAGGTGCAGCATCTTTTCCCAGAACCTCATTTGCACAAGCTATCATAGCAGGCTTGACAAGTTTTTCACCATAAATCTGAGGTGTTGCAACCTTGGCAATAATTTCAGAGACCAAATAACTTGGTTTGAGTGTCTTTACTTTTACAGTATTTATCTTCTTTACAAAGTCAGGTAGTTTGACTGGCTGTATTTTCTTTTTATTCTCAAAATATTCCCTACCTTTACCAACAGATGATGGATGCCTTAATTTCTGGTGCTTTTCCAGCTTAACTTTCTTCATGTCATGATGGCATCACATTCAAGACACAGGTTTTGAGTCTACAGATACAAAACCAAACATGATAAAATCTTCTTTGTAGTTCCTCAGTTATGCCTTTTTAGCAGTTGGTTCAGACATTATTACAACTGATCTTTAAAAAAAATAAAGATGATAAATACTTTATTTTGATAAAATAATAATTTATTTCTATAAATTAAAAGTATCAAATTTATTATTAAACAATATTGTGTAGTGATCTATTAAAAATATCAAATTTATTATGAAACTGTTGTGATTGTAAAACTTAAATCATGTAATTCTTGATTGTAATATATTATTGATTATATATTATACATTATTGATTCTTATGGAATAATTATTGAATTTTGTTTTCTTATTATTATTCTGTCTTCATATAAATTATTATTAACTAACAGTGTCTTTATTATAGAACAATATTGTGTAGATCTGAAATGGCTTCAATTTTTTTCATGGCTACGAATTCTCTGGGGATCACCGGTGGCCCCCAGAGACCTTGTTGGGAATCACTGCTTTAAAGTATAACTGCATAATAGAGATAAAATATTTTTTCAATAGAAACTTTCATGAACAAAGTTTGGGTGTAAACCCCACTCACCTGTAACTAATGAACTTTGTGATTCTATTTATGAAGGTATCGAATAATTTGCACATAAAATTACAATTACTAGTGGTTATAATATGCTCTTCAATTCATTTAAACCTCATGGGAATGGCTATACAGAAGCTTCCCTTTTAGCATGCATAAATTATACTTAACCAACAGCAAATATACATCCACTATGTGGATTGAGTGTAATGTATCCAACATGCTGGTGTTTATATCTAAAGGGAAAATAGAATGGAAAGACTCTGATCATGGAAGACAGTCAGAACCCATTTTCTGGTTTGCTTTGACTGTGACATATTTTTAGACCAACAAACCTAAGACATTGGAACATTTAGGTGAGTAGTCTATATTGATGCAGCAAGATTAGAACAAGGAGGCATATACTCTCAAATTGCTCAGGACTACAGTATATATATATAAGGTGGCATAATCAAATGCTTAAAGCCCTGGTTGATGTAATGGAGGAGAGGGTAAACAGAATTAGTAATGGTGAAAAAAATAGACAAGAAAGACAGGAAAGATAAGGTTTTGTAGGGAAGATGAAAAGTGTAGGCCATTCTCTAAGAGAAAAGAACAATCAAAAGTAGAAGGGGCTTTGGGATCTTAACAGGAATATCGCTTCCTCTTTTGCCAAAAAAACAATTAAGTTAATTATATTGTGCAAGGAAAGAAAAGTGGTCAAAATGGCTGAGCTGACAATCTTCTGGCAGGCCAAACATTGGGGAAGGCAGATGATACATGTTGCTGGTTGAACTCTGTAAAAGATAATGGCTGGGAGGTAACAAATCTCATGGAGATAGGCATCAGAAAAGGTTTACTGGAACCAGGTTTTACTCACTGCTTAGTAGCCTTGGACTAACTGCAAAGAAAGAAAACATCTTAAAAGGAACTGTCAGAATCTGTAGGAAAAGTGAGTCATGACATCTGGTTCAAGAGAGATGATAACTGAACTTGTCTAATAGAAAGAGGAACATGGTCAAGTGTTAAGTGTGACAGTGATGTCTACCCCAGTCATAACATCTGCTTTAGTGTTTTGTTGCCTACATCATCGGGAGGCTCTGGTGTTATAATGTTTGAAATACGCAGAGTTACTTTGTCACCAGATGAGACATTGACTTCTGCATTCAGAAGTGGGTTGTTGCAGCATCTTCAGTACATAAATGTTTACCCCAATCATACATCAACTAAGCCACTTGTACCGGAAACTCTTAGCCTGATGTTGCAATTATTATCCCAAATAAATTTGTTATTCTGATGCTATGAAGCTACAGGCATCAAGTGTTGTGAATAAATAAAAATATGACTGTATGTTTGGGAAGAACAATTTATTTTTAGGTTTAATTTACACAAACCCCATAAAACACATCTAGTACACTCAGTAAAGTGTTTGGTGTTAGGAAGGACATCCAGCCATAGAGACCATGCCAAAGCAGACAATGGGACTTGGTGTAACTCCCTGGCTTGCCAGGCTCTTGTCAAACCATCCAACCCATGCCAGCAAGGGTTAGATGGTTTGACAGGAGATAGGCATGATGAGCATTAAATGATAATGATGATGATGATGATGAATGGTTTATTTGTTTGGCAACTTCAACTGTAGCCTATTAGATTACGTCTTTTGATATTTACTGCCACTGGCAGGGGTACAAAAAGATTTGCATCAAGAAAGAGAGTAGCTCATCTTTAACATTCAATATAAGCAGTAGAAGACTATCTCTTCTGGAATAGTAGTTAGTAACTTCCTTGTGAATAAAACTATGCCAAGATGTCATGTTACAGTAGAAAACATCACAGCTCTACGAAAATTTTGCAATGGCACAACGTTTTTATAAATGCAATATAAATTGCAATCCAAAAGATTCATTTTGAATGCTAGCAGAATGACTACTCTGCATGTGTTGCTAGTACTGAGCAAGTGAATACTATCAAATAGTATTCACTTGCTCAGTAAATAAACTGGGGATAATATCAATCACTCAAAAACAGAGTTAAAATTTATGAAGAAATCAGATATTATGCTGACTTAACTTAGCCATGTAAAAGTCCTCAGTTCATTCTTTTACATGTTTTAGTCATTTGACTGCAGCCATGCTGAAGCACCACCTTAAAGGGTTTTAGTCAAAAAAATCGACCCTAAGACTTATTCTTTGTAAGCCTAGTACTTATTCTATCAGTCTCTTTGCCAAGTCACTAAGTTATGAGAACATAAACACACCAGCGTTGGTTGTTAAGTGGTGGTGGTGGGACAAAAGACACACACACAAATATATACATACACGATAGGCTTCTTTCAGCTTCCATCAACCAAATCCCCTCACAAAGCTTTGGTAGAAGACACTTGCCTAAGGTGTCATTGAACCCGGAACCATGTGGTTGGGAAGCAAGCTTCTTACCACAGCCACAACTGTGCCTGTTGTGTGTGTGTGTATATATATATATAGGTGAGAAAGTTGGTATATATATATATATATATATATATGTATATATATATATATATATATATACACACACACACACACACAATAGGCACAGTCGTGGCTGTGGTAAGAAGCTTGCTTCCCAACCATATATATATATATCTATATATATATATATATATATATCAGAAGATTTTATACCTTTGCATGACTAAACTGGATTGCACACTTTGTATGTACAGAAAGAAACTATTGAGAAAAACTTACTGTAGGTTTGAACTTGTAATTGTATGACTTATTTCCTCTGTACTTATATCTATATATTCAATATATCTATCAATATATATATGTTTGTACATCTTACTATTAATAATCTACATAAACACACAATTATGGATGTACAGAGATAGGAAATGATTTTTTAAAATTCTTGTTCATGAAATGAACTTCAATAACACAAACAGTGGAGATCTTAGTAAAGGAATTAACTATCAGAAATATATAACATTTCACATTATAGTCCTTATCACATACTGTAACAGTCTCTGATTTAGGTGATTTATTTAAAACATTGTGCACAACAATCAAATACTTTAGTTGAAAGAAAATGTAACAGGTTTATATTTGGTAGTATTGATGTAAGTAAATTAGAACCACTTTTCTTATTCAGTTTTCTGTTTCCTCAACAATACCCAACAAATCTGAAAGGATACTAGAATCAACATATTTTGGCTATTGCTGAAAGAAACTTATAATTTGGAGAAATGTTTTTACCGATATGTTTGTAAAATAGCACTGCAAATATCTGGGCAATGTTTATATTTCCAGAAGTATAAACAGAGATTAAAAAAAACACTATCTCACAGTGTAAGATGACAATGTTGCAGTGAATAAAGATGTTTTCTGATTGAATGGTGTAATTAAAATCTTCAACAATAAAAGATATTTGAAAACTATATTTTGATAAAAATATTTTAAATTAGAATTTTTATGAATTTTCTAGACAGTGTGGACTTTAATAATAATTGCGTTCTTTTAGTAAAAGGGAAATACTCCAAACTAGTTAATAAGCAACTTTATTATAGTATAGTTTATTGCCCATATATGCTGCATTGTATATGAAGCTTTCATGGGCTTTGTAATAGGAGCTTAAAATGTTTTTTCCCATTGTAACTCTGGCAAAATTGAAAGAGTCTTTATTGAACCATCAGCCAAAGCAATGACTCACGTAATCTGTATCAATGGCTAGCAGAAGTGCCCGGCGTTGCTTGGAGCTGAATTGCTTTAAAGTACTGTTAATGATTCTACTCAATTATGATTATTGAGGCAAAGATTGATATAAGTTAACGCCCAACCAATCGATTTGCAACTGAAAAGAAAGCCCTGCAAAGAGCATTGCAACACTCTAAGAAGAGGTAACAATAGAATGTGAGGTGGCCCTGAAAAGGCTGTGTTATCGTTCTCACAATTGTAACAATTTGATAGGTAGTCCTGGAAGGGTGTGTAAAATGTTCACAGGTGAATAGGGCGTGTTCCTTTTCCACCAAAGGCAGTGGACGTGCTGTTACAAAACTTCATGCAAGTTTGAAAATATAGCAATAGCATCTACTCACCATATGTCAGACCAGCAAGAGTGTAGTGGTGCTGAATAGATGAATCACAACACCTCTGTCATGGAGATGTTGTGTAAAATGACCTGTTACTTTTGAATATTTTGTATTTGATGTAAAATGTAATGATGTAAAATATAATGGTGAGAGAGAGGATGTATATATTTAGTTTTATCGACTTTTTAAGTCTTGTTATTTGATGTAAATTGTAATGGCGTGTAAGAGATAGTTACTTCATGTAATTATTTTTATCCATTTGTTTCATTGATCGTCGTTATGATTACATTTGTTGTTGTATAAAATGATATGTTGTTTGGTTTTCAAATTGTATGTTGCAATCCTGTTGCCGCTGATGTAAACTGTAATGTTTAGAGAGGAGATGGAAGGGGGGAGATGTTTCATGTATGTCGGATGTAGAAGATGAGGCTGCTGTGCTGATGACGGGAGGGAAATAGAGCTGAGCGGAGGCCGGGTGTTGGTGAAGTGCGAAGTAATTGCAGGGAACTGCCTAAAAAGTAAATGTCATAAAAGCATTCTTGACCGTTTTAGAATCGTACGGAAGTGAAACAGTAACGTGTCCATGGTCCTCTGAAGCCCGCTGAATGGGGGTTGGTGAGGAAGAACAGCTGATTTTTGAGCAGGGTCTGATTTATAATGAAGCTTTGTAACGCCGCAAGAATCAGCCTTTTTACCGCTGATGGTTGGGAGTGTCAAGTGCACTGCAATGAATATTAACCTACACCTACTTAGAAATTACTGACGAAAAGTCAAAAATTTTTTTTAAATTTGAAAAAGTTATAAAATTAGGAAGCGTAGTAATCCTATAAAACTTCCTTATACACATTGTTTTTTGTTTTTCGTTGTGGAACGAACACGAAGCCCACATGTGAGCAGCCAATGTAAAGCTGACCATGAGAGAAACACAGCTCCCCACAAATGTATTCCCACGACAGACAGCATTTGCCCCTGTGCTTTGTTAATTGACATTGCGAAGCATGGCCTGACTGGGAACTCTGAAAAGTGAAAGGTAGGTCTGCTCCTGATGGGAAAAGATGCATCCTCAGTATGAGCACGTTGCCTCGACCGCACCCTGTGATTATTGTGGCCTCAATTAGATTGAGAGATAAGGACTTAACGATCAAATGTGTCCCATTGCATTGTTTCGGCGGGACCAAATTTCGAATGAGCATTATAGGGGCACCAACTTTAAGTTTCAGAATGTGTGGGGGTAGTCCAGGGGGCTGAAAGGAATTTAGTACCTCTATTGGATAGTTGATGACGTCCTCGGGGTCAGGAGTTCTATCGATAGACTTATATATATATAGCAATCCCCAGGAATGAGTTTTAGCATTTGATCATTAATATGGTTAACAGTTTTATTCTTTGGGGCCAGAATAGCCCTTTGGCCAATCCAACCCATATTCTGATAATTTGCTTGGAGATCTGGGAACACTGCATCCATGAGATCAGAAGGCGTATTAACAATGGTACAAAGTGAATCGATGGCAACATTACTCTTTTCGTCGCAGGGACTTTTGCCTTTGCCAAGTGCAAGGAGGGTGTGAGAAAATTCTGCTGATGCTATGTCACCTCGCATATGAGCATGCATATTAGTGTTAAGTTTGAGAGTCTTCACCAGGGGCCACAATGTGGATGACTTAAGACATGCATGTACTGTATCAGCTCTATCCCCTTGGGAATAACTGGCAGTGTTTGCCTGAAGTCCCCTGAAAGAAGAAGTGTTATGCCTCCCATGGGAGCCGTAGAGTCTTTGATGTCTCTCAGAGATCTATCTAGTGCCTCAAGAGCACCTCTATGGGCCATTGTGCATTCATCCCAAATGATAAGCTTGCATTGTTTGAACACTTCTGCCTAATCGGAGCTGTTACTGATATTGCAAATTGGTGTCTCAGTCTTCGCTAAGTCAAGCGGGAGCTTGAAAGTGGAGTGAGCTGTCCTGCTGCCTGGCAACAAAGTAGCCACAATTCCAGATGATGCCACAGCTCAGGCAATGCCTTGTGTTCACCTAATCTCAGCCAATATTAATTTTGTGACAAAAGTTTTGCCAGTTCCCGCAGGAGCGTCAAGGAAGAAAATCCCCCCCAGCTTTGTCCCGGACAGAATTAATAACAGAGTTGTAAGTGAACTTCTGATCTGGAAGGAGCTTTGGCTCATTCTCTGCTATGTACTGGGCAAGCTTGTCAACATTATAACATGTCTCATGCAGCAAATCCGAAGACAGTGTGTTTGCACCTTCCCGGTTTGTTGAAGGTAGGCCATACACTGCCAACGCACTCCTGCCCATATTGAGAACAGTACCTTTGATTTCAAGCAGCGCCCTGTTGTAAATGAGGTCACTGTACCTGACCTCCACTGATGGATTTAGCAACTGAGCCCGACGCAGGAAATCTTCAGAAATGTAATCTTTGTAGGTAAGCCATAAAGAGGCGGGATCACCCAAGTCGCACCATAGGAGTAGAATAGTGAAAAGCGATCTTAGTCTTTTAGGGGATTTTAACAAAACACCCTCCGCCATAGTGGCGCCCCATTGTGAATCATCCTCCAAAAGTCCACACCTGAAGCAGGCTTCCCGGAAAGTGTCACATAATTCACCGTCAACAGTTCTTATGTCTCGAAAGCTTTGTGGGCCGAAAACATCATGGAGGAGAAAAGCAGGTGAAAACACTCATGCTGGTTGGGAGGTACAGTGTACACTCTTCCTAGACAACTGTTACACTTGACACCGGGATGTCCTTGAACATCCTGACCTGACTTCCTATGCACCCAAGTGTTCTTTGACTACACATAGTAGGACGGAACCTGAGGGTATAAAAGTGTTTTGACAAATGTGTCAAGTTGGCAAAGCGTAAAAAACCCAGTTAAAGTTGTTTCTTTTGGATTGGCCGCCAATTGAGCAGCAGTCTATTCAGTAAAGTAAGCCCGCTGGCCGTTTTCCAAATAAACTGCTAGTTGTATGATGGTGGGGTTCCTTTGGTGAAGCGGAAACCCGAATATCCGCCAAAAAGCTTCACCACTGCTGAAATATCGACCTGCCAAGTACTGTGACACCTCATCCATGCTATTGTCCCTTTGAAGGCCAAACATGACAGCGTCAGATCCCTTGTTAACATATTTACATATGTACTTTATTAATTTTACTGAATGACAGAACTCCACATTTATATGAACGTTGAACATTTTCATCAGTAATGGACAGTATGGGACCACCCATCTATTATCAACTTGATGTCCCCGTAATGTCATAGTGAATCCTCCATTCTCAGGCCGCCTTCGTCTGTAGAGTGGATATCCGTCGCCGCTGGTCTGGGTCTCCTCCACGAACCTCTTTGGGTATCGTTTAGTGCATACACGGTCTTTGTGGCATGAGGAGAACTGTTGAAAAACAGGACTGCATGGACCATGCACCATGTGTGCCTTCACAATGTCGTACAGCTGCCGGTCAACAGTGGGGTTTGGGATTTCTGCTGTGATGTCATCTAGAACTGTAGGGTCTATTAAGTGTGTATTCTGTGTGTGTATGTATATATATATATATGTGTGTGAGTGTGTGTGTGTGTGTGTGTGTGTGCATATATATATATATATATATATATATATATATATATATATATATATATATATATATGGTAGTAAGTAAACGTGTTTTAAAAAAGATTTTCAAGAAACTCAGTTTGTAGGGAATAAATGTTTGACTGTCAATCGTATTTGGAAAAGACTGACAGGTATTTGTATGTATGTGTTTATTTGTATGTATGTAAGTATTCTTACGAATATATGTATGAGTGTGTATTGTCTGTGTATATATACTGTAGTAAGTAAATGTGTGAAAAAAGATTTTCAAAAAACTCAGTTTGTAGGGAATAAAAGTTTGTCAATCGCATTAGAAAAAGATGTGTCACTATTTTTTTTTTTTTTTGCTATCTTGATGGTGTTAGAAATGGGAAGTGAACTTACAATTCACACCAATTAGAATGAGGTCATAATTACCAATACATACAGACACAATTACCAATACATATGTAACTATAGTTACATATGTATTGGTAATTGTGTCTGTTTATTTGACTCTCAGTCTTTCTCCTTCCTTCCTTTCTGTCTTTTTTCTTGGATCGTTTGTAAACGTTCATAAGAGAAAGTAGCAGTTGAAACGATTTGTAATGGTAACAGAAATAGGGAATTAGATTGTATGAGCGGGGAAAATAGGTATGTACGTAGCTTTATCGATTTATTTCGAAATTGGTAGTTATTTTGACCGAAGGAATGACCATATGACTTACGTTTTGGTATTTAGAATATTAATTCCGATTTTTTCATCCACAAAATTTGGAATTGTGTAAATGTATAAATTTTAAACATGCATACACACAGAGAAAATCTGCCTTTTATAGATAACATTCAAGAATTCTTAAATGACTTCTGTATGTGTAAAATCCAAATATCTGCCAATTTGTTGGAAATGCCCTATTTTGCCTTTTATGCCAGCTCTGGAATTACCTTCCTGTTTCCAGGTGAACTGTAGTATAGTAAAATTAACGAGAAAAGTTTTATAATATAAAATACAAAAACAAATTAAAGATAGGCATGAGTTTAAAACTAATGCAGGGAGGTGACTCTTTACATATTAAGGGAGATGACTCATAAAGAAAACCTAAGCAAGCCATTTTTAGTTGACGGTGTATGTCCGTGCGAGCGAACAAAACACGAGCGCGCATGCACGTACGTGTGAACATAATATGAATGTGGATGCTTTCTGTAACTTGTGTTTAGGAGACTGATTTCTCTCACCAGAATCTGACAATTTGAAGGTTATTGAGTGGCTGTCATTCTGATTCTTCTTTCAATATTTAACTCCTAGTAGGGATATGTTTTATCTTCTATATTTTTCAGTCATTAAACTGCGGTCATGCTGGGGCACCACCATGAAGAATTTGTAGTTGAATGTATCAACCCCAGTGCTTATGCTTTGTTAAGCCTGCTATTTATTCTATAAGTTTCTTTTGCTGAGTGTTGTTTTAAATATGACCAATTTAAAAGACAAGGACCTTTTCAATATGACTGAGTTAGCTGAATTAGATGAATAAGGACCACAGAATGGTAACAGATCTATGAATTACACTGCATTATTGCTGAGCTATATAACAAACATATGCATATATTTTCACAGGCACATTTGCTTGATACTTACCTGATTTCCTTGAATATTAGTTTAAGAAACATAATAGAAGAAAGATACATAATCCTCATCACGTTACTTGTTTTTGTTTTTATCATGTCTGCATAGGTTGAAGGTCTTCTCCAGCACAATGTTGCCTCCTATTGTAATCCTTTGTCATCTCCATCATGAAGTTCAGCTTTTGTGATCATTGCTTATCATTTCCTCCAGGTTTCTTCTGTGTGTATTGCTTGGCACTTATTCACACACATCACATGTCCACTCCAGTGCAGCTTTCTCTCTTGTACATTTAATTCCTTTCATAGTTTTTCTCTCAGCTTATTTATTCATTCACACAAACATTACACCTACATTTCTTCCCAGCTTTCACACATTCACTGCCATGTCACATCACACTTTATACACAACCATCATAGTGTCTACCCTTCACTAGGAGATTTGCTTTGTTGCTGTAAGCACTGGTAATAATTCTCTGAAATTTGTCGAACAAGTTCTTATAACTAATGCATTCATAACTGCCTCCACTGTTAATTAGGTAATTTCCCCAAAACACCTGATGAAGGCTGGAGGATATATCAGCCGAAATGTGTTAACAACAAACAAGATGAGGACAAATATCTGTAAAATATAAATAATGTACAAAAATGACAATGAAACAATTTACAAATAATACAGAACTTATTAAATAGTATATTTTAAAATGGGAAAATTAAAAGAAAAATAATTGCTTGTCAAACATATCTTATTATTCATAAAAAAAAAGTGCACAATTTACACATACAAAAGAAAATAAATTAAAAACAGTAAAAATCCTTGTCACAACAGAGTGCAAAATTTAAGTAGCCAGTTTATCACAGCAGTTGTAGGACTAAATTTACAAATCTCAAAACTTATTGGCTGTTCAACAACAAAACCCAACATGTAAAGTTTACAAGTTAAAGATGTACTGCATTGATGATAAGAGTGTTGCTTCTTGGGTTGAGAATGAGGATGTTGAAGGGTAGGTTCTTGTAACCTTCTTGAAAAAAAGCACCGAGTCTTGTTTGAATCTTTTGTTTTTCCTCTTTGTATATTTCTTGATGACAACATACTGCTCCTTTAATATTCGTTTCAACCTTGGTGAACATTTCAACATTCTTGTTTATTATTTACAACTGAGCAAGACCTTTGTTAAAATGGGGAAACATGTCTACCAGCCCTTTTCTCATTTTGTCTTTTTCTCTTCCTTTGTTTCTTTATAATTCTCTCAGCTCCTAATTCAATGAAATCCTTGTTGGGCAGCTCTTTGGATCCATAGTCTAACTCTACTTCTAACTGAAGTGTTTGGCCAATTTTACAATGTTTTATTTAATTCCACCCAGCTCTTCATCAAAACCAGCAAATGCAGTATTTGAGATACTGTTTCCATTTACTTTTATATCTTTAAACTTACACTCTCCCATGCTGTTGCAATATTTAGTGTGTAATGAAGAATGTTATAACTTTTCAGTACTCTCTCAAATCTTGCCATCTTGCAATAGCTTGGGCAAATCTGGGTTGAATGCTGTTGTTAGCCCTGACTCTATCTGTTGAAGGACAGAAGTGGTAGATGAGGCAGAAGTTTAGGTATATTGTTGCAAGTTAATATAATCTTGAATAAGATTTCTTTTTCAATGCAGCATTCTTATACATTTGGAATAAAATATTTTGAAAACCAGTCTTCAATGCTTACTTGTTTGATTAATAGTGGAGAGGCAGTATATTTTTAATATTTTTAAATGCACACCACTTTACAGAAAGATAGATTAGGAAAAGTTTTTAAGTTTGCAGCTACATTCCCTCCTAGTAATAGAATGTCTTAAATCCAGGCATGATTTTTTTTGCTCTTTGTGTATATATGTTCAATCAGGGATACTCTTCCAATATAGGCCAGTTTCAATCATACTGAAAATTTGTCCTATTAAAATCCCTCTATTTAGATGAATTAATCCAAAGATTTAATAAACATCAGCTTCTCCTGTTATTTGAACATTATGGAAAGTCTTTCCTTCTTTGTATTTTTTATTATTATTTTTTTTTTTTGTAAACCATTGCTGACTTGAAAGTCTTCTTTGTATTCCTTTCCCATTCATTCCTTTAAAGCTTCAAAAATACCTAGTGCCTTACTAGGATTTGTTAGTAGGCTTCTTGGATATATGCTGTCTTTAATCCAGAGCACCAATATTTCCTTCATTTTGTTGACAAATCCATATTGTTTCTTTGTTATTATAATTGCATGCATAGCATCAGAACCTTTTCTGCATTTAAAACCCTTTCCTTGTCTTTAATAATAAGGGAGATTATTAAATGAAACAACTGTAAATCACATCATAACATTTACTCCCACCACTGCAACAACTATACTGGCTCATACTGGTAAATGGAAAAAATCTTCCTTTTGCATGACAATTTTGGTAAAGTAAATTTTTAGGAGCTTTGAAGGTAGTTGTGATATGTGTGCATCCTGAATATAATAGTCAGAAGAGGCAAGTGAAATCGAAATCAAGTTAAATTCTACGACTGGCACCCATGCCAACGTCGTCTCCTTCATTGAACACGAAACTCAGCTTGCGAAGACTTACTGGGGAAAGCAAAAGCGAAATCGTGGGCACCTGTGCCCAGCGTCGCCTTTCTGGCACTTGTGCCCACGGCATGTGTAAGGACTTTTGAGTGAGATCGTTGCCAGTGCCCCTGGACTGGCTCTTGTGTGGGTGGAACATAAAATACACCATTCTGAGCGTGGCCGTTGCCAGTACCGCCTGACTGGCCTTTGTGCTGGTGGCACGTAAAAGCACCCACTACACTCTCTGAGTGGTTGGTATTAGGAAGGGCATCTAGCTGTAGAAACTCTGCCAAATGCTGTGCGTGAGACTTAAATCTAAGGCCTCAGCCAGTCCACTTATGCGTACCTTCCTTCATTGGACACGAAACTCCACTTGCGAAGACCTGTTGAGGCAAGTGTAATTGAAATCGAGTTAAATTCGACGACTGGCACCCATGCCAACATCGTCTCCTTCATTGGACACGAAACTCAGCTTGCGAAGAATTATTGGAAGGGCCACTTAACTGTAGAAATGCTAGTTGCATCAATATGCAAATGACTGAATTTATAAAAATGATCCTACAAATGCTAGCATTGAGAATTGGATGTAAACAGTAAAGTTGAAGATTCAGTAAAATTCTGCTATAGTAAGAAATTCCAAAAGCATAAAAATGTAAGACTTTGATAAAAATATATTTTCATCCCCACACTCCCAATTAAAAATTTATTCAGCTGTTGATAAACTTAGCTGTTTATTTTTAGCATAATCCAAAGTGCTACTCAGAATCCTTTTCTCACACATGACCATCTGGAGTGAAAGTTTTGCCCTTTCACTCAATTCGTTGTTATCTAAGTGTTCATCAGTTTCAAGGGATGTAGCGTAAGTTTTAAGCAATAATTGAACCCTGGTGGCAATGAACTGCCACACTTTCATTTCATTTTCTTGAGAAACTATAACTTCTTCATTGCCCATCTGAGACAGCAAATCGGCAGCATTTTCTCCGGTAAATCTTTCCTGGAGATTTTCTTGATTCATGCAGATGACACGCAAGAAAGATAACAATTCTCTGGAGACAGGCTTAGACCCTGCGTTCAATTGGAAGCTTTTGGAAGGCAACATTAATAGCCGACCTAACACCTCACTTTTAAGAGCATACAATGGATCGCTTTTACTGATGCCTAATTTAATGGTAAGGGTATCAAATAAATTCTCCATATAAACAAAACCATTGTGTATTAGTAATTCTGAATTTGAACGAGGGCCATAAAAAATAAAAATCTGCTCTCCTTTTTGAAAATTTACCATAGCAAAACATTTTCCACAATTTTCAACCATATCAAAATCTGTTGACAACTGCCCATTACAGTGATTGCACATATCCCAAAAAGGTATCAAAGCATTTATCATCTGATTTCCATTAGATGAAGGAATTTGATTCTGCCGTGTCATTACTGTACTCACTGCCCATCTGAAATATAAAAGTATAATATCATAGAGTAGGTCAGATGATGAAAAAGCACATACAAAAACCCATCTTACAGTCAATAAACAGGAAAAAATTAATATAAAAATAAATGAAGAAATGAAAAAAGAAGAGTTCAATAAAATGTTATATACAGGAAAAACACAATGAAACTTTAAAGTTGACATATACATTTCAAAATGAATTTGGCTTTAAGCAGTTCAAGGCTGAAATAACATATATAATAATAGCAATTCCATGTTTAAATTGAGAAAGAAAATAACGAGGGAGACAAAATCTAAGATTTATTAAATGGATTCCAACAAAACACATGTTTAAAATATGTATGAAAACATCTACTTACAAATATATAACTACACATATATTTATTTTCTTCTAACATGTTTTAGTCATTGGACTGTGGCACCATCCACAAGAGTTGTAGTTGATAATATTGACCCTAGTAACAGTAATGTCCAGAGCATCTTTTTTACCAAGTCAACGTTGTAAAGGGAAATAACTCAAACAAAATTAAATACTGCAAATTAATTTTGTTTCACCCAACAATTATTTATTTCCATTGCAAACGCCCACCCAATGATTTCACCACACCTCTTGCGTGTTCATAGTTTTGTACTGGATACATCATGTGGAATTACTGCCTACATCTTTTCTGCCTAGTGAACTGGGCCACTTTCCTAAAGGGATTAGCAAACTGTCTGATTTCTTGCTGATTGGAATTTTGGTCATTTCTAAATTAACTTTAAGGACCTTTGTTTCCAGGTTTTGTTCCCACACCTGAAATTTCTTTTCTAAATCTACAACAAATTCAGCTATAATGAGGTCATTTGCATAGAGGAGTTCCCACAGGAAACTGGTCTTAAACTCCTCTGTTATGGGCAAGAGAAAAATGATAAATAGGAAGGGACTGAGAGCCATTGTACTTGTTATTCTTGCTTTACTGACAGTATCCCTGTACATGATTTGAATGACTCTTATCAATCATTTTCTGCTTCTAACTTCCACAGTTGGGAAGTGAGGGACCCTGTCAGAAGCTTTCTCCAAGTTCATGAAAGCCAAGTACATATGTTTACTGTTGGCTAAATACTTTTCCCGTAGATGCCTTAGAAAGAGAGCATCAGTAATACTTCTTCCCGACACAAAACCACACTGCATCACATCTAGTCTAACTCTCTTCCTAATTAGTTGAACTATAAATCTGTACCTTTCAAGACCTGGTCCAGTAATTTTCTACTTCTGCAATCACTCTTCTCTAAGACATCTCATTTATTCTGGTGACAATTCACAATCATGTTGCTATGCCAGTCATTAGATATGATACCTTCTTGTACAATCTGATTAACTATACAGGTGTATGGGTGACTAGGCTGTAACCCACTCCACCAGGTATTTTTAACATCTCACTGATAATTCCTGATGGACCAGAGGCTTTTCTTGGCTTCATAACTTTAATTACTTTATCTATCATACATCAGTCAAGTAGAATGGCTGGTCTCCGAGTTGAGTTCACACTTAGAAGTCTCTCTTTCTTCCATGCATTCTTCACATTTCGCATCCTTTTATAGTAGCACTTCCATGCCTCTTTCTTTTCAGAGTCACTAATTGCAAGAGTTCCATTACGCATCTGTACATACTTCTCTCCCACAATATCTCAATTCTCTGATATACTGTCTTACAATCCAGAATGTCTCATGCCTCTGGTCCTCATACTGAAGAACATTAGCAAGCCTCTTCCTTTCTGCTTCTCCCATTGCCAAGCTTCTCTTCAAGCTACCGGATATAACTCTCTGATACCCTCATTCTTCCAACTCCATCTCTGCTTTTCTGGCTCTGTCTACTTCACTGTTCTACCATCCACAGATTTGGTTTGTAGCCTTTAGTAAGTTGTTTTCTTCCCACCTCATTTTGAGAACCAAATTCATAGCTTTCACGCACACACTGAAATCCATCAGAATGCTGCCTAACATGTCCATTGAAGTCACTAGTCATGAAGATAAGGCCACTATCATTTGCATTCAAAATAGTCTGCAAAAAGGGCATCATGAAACAATACTTTTGCTCATCCAGCAATCCTAATTGAAGAGCACAGGCAGAGATTAAAGTTGCTGTTGTATTTAAGCTTAAATATCCTATTGTGCACTCTAATAACCTCGATTGCTTTTTCCACCCATTTATCAACTAAAAGTGCGACTTCATCCTCCACTATTACTCATTGCCTTCCCAGAAGATTTTATACTTATGTTCTGTGAGGAGTCTAGTTGTGGCTCCCCTCTCTCTTACCTCTTGCATGCAGCACTTACCTACACACCTCTATTTTAACTTTTCAAAAACCTCACTAAGCCTACCCTTCAATGTGCCTACACCATTTGAGGCTGGGTGGGAAGAGCAAAAGTATGGACCTGCAGGACAGCTTTCAACATCTAAGAAGAAGCTAAAGTTTTGTGGGAACATCTGCCTACAAGCAACCTACTCTTGCACATTAATAGCTATACAAATATAATAATATTACTGTTAGATTGAACCACCGTTCACCCAGATCTTCAATCATTCAAGGTCAAATAGATAAAAAAGAAAACATGGAAAAGGAAAAAAGCTAGAGGAGAGATATTATGTACAGCAATCACCTTCAAGACGATGGTGATAGCAGGTAGGATGAAGAGAGGGCAATACAGATGGGAATCTGTAAGCATCTGGGTAACATATACATGTAAATATTTATACATACACACACATATGTATATATATATATATATATATATATATATATATATATATATGCACACACATGCGCGCATGTATGTGTGTACACGTACAGGCTATCACAGAAAAGTTTAAGGCTGGCTGTCTATGGGAACTACTATAAACTGATGATCTAATTCTCAAAGTTTAATATATATGGGAATTATAGACGAAATTATGGGCATGGAAGTTAAATCTAGAATTGAGAGATAAGATAAACTTCGCAAAAATGAAAGATTTTGTAAGGATGAAAATAAGACAGAAAACTGGTACGCAATATGCGTAAAAGGAGTAAGTATAAACTCCATGTACTGTACGAAATGTAAGCTATGGACATGTAAGAGATGTAGCAGAATCACAAGCAGACTAGCAGAGACCAAAAGCTTCATATGTAACAGATGCACTGGGGCAGTCACTACATACTATAAACATATAGGGAATAGACTTCCTTGAATACCTGGATGACTCACTAAAAGTAGCTGATAGCTTTTTCCACCTATAGTCAGCAAAGGAGATGGTTGTTCTGAAAGAATAGCAGCCAGAGTAAGAATAAGTTGAGGAGAGTTTAGTGGGCTACTACCACTTCCAGCAACAAAGGTCTTTTCCCCCAGAGTGAAAGGCAATTTCTAAAATGCTTGTGTTAGAACTGCAATGCCGCATGGTAATGAGACATGGGCCTTGAACACAGAAGGCATAAAAAGACTGGGAAGAAATAAAGTGAGCGTGCTCTGGGCAATGTAAGTGTGCTTGATCAACAGAGTATAAATGTGCTGAGAGAGAAACTGGGCAAAAGAAGAATTAAATTTAGTGTGCAAAAAAGAAGACTGTACAGGTATGGATAAGTGATGCCTATGAATGATGACAGCTGTTTAATGAAGTGCTGATTACTAAAATTGGCAGGAGCTTATGGCAAAGGAAACCCAGGAATACATGGGATAAAGTGGTGAAGCTTCATGGAGGAAATTACAAAAGACTGGGATGTTAGACAATATGTAGCTCTTGAGAAGACCTGCTCATCACAACAAAATTGAATTCTGGAAGCAATGTGTGTTTATATACTAGCAGTATAGCCCGGCGCTGCCAGGGATTAAGCTAGGATTATTAAGTGATCAAGTGCTTTATTTTAAACCAAAATAAGTAACATCGACATCAGATTTGAGCGAAATCCGTTGAAATTGTTTTGGCTGAAGGTGGTTTGCTGGCAATTTGATTGGGAAATCCCATAAGGAATCAGTTTATTGGTTATTTCCACTCATTGACTGTTTTTTTTTTTTAAAGTTGCATTAGAGATCTGCATAGGAGAAGGTTGATCTGAAGGTTTGCATTGGGGATCTGGATTGGAGTAACTTAGGAAAACTTACCAACAGCCTTAACTAAAAAATAAGGGGCCTGTCCCTTCTAGGTTAACTCTAACCCTAACCCTGACCCTAAAACCCTAACCGTAACACCCTAGTGGAAATCGTGCGGGTGTTAATGTGAAAAATTACCAAACCCTTTTTGTGGTCCAAAAAACGGGTTGGAGGGGGGGTGACTGACAAATTGTTACATACCTTTTTGTTTCATAGTTGTTGTGAGATATAAACAAAACTCTTTCGCTCCTAAAGTAGTATATGTACATGTGTGTGAGAGTGAGAGTGAGAGGGGGGAGAAAGATGAACGATTTAAAATAAATATATTTTAATTGTTGTGTGGGAAAGTATATATAATATCATACAATATAGTGTCTTTCTGTGTCCCTCTTCCACTTTTTCGTTCTTTTTTTCTTTTCTTAGATGCTGGCAAACAAACTGTCTTGGTTAGAGAAATTTTTTTTCCTTAGCCACTTTGTGTCTCCCTTTCCCACTTTTTGTTGACTCTTTTTTTGTTAGACTCTAGCAAACACTCTGTATCTCCCCTTGTCACAAACACACTATTTCTTTCTTTCTCTCTCTCCTTCACGCGCGTATGCACAGATTTGACTTCGCCATGTCAACAAACTTCAAAATTGGTAAAAGTTTATCGATTTTTACAGCTATACGTTAGTGCCTCTGAGAGAAAAAGTTGACGAAAATGCAGATAGAGTCATGACAAATCTCCTCCTAAAATTGGAGCGACATGCATGCTAATTTGTGGACATGCATAAATCATATTCACATACACACATACATCTCGGCTTTTATAGATATGGATATGTGTGCACCACTTAATCTCCTCCACATCTCTCCAACTACAGCTCACTTTTGATACCACTTTATTTCTCACTTTCTTTCCAGAAACTTTTCACTTGTCACCCATTCTTCATCCATTAATATTGTTCTCTATACCCACACATTACACTGATCATTCCCTCCTCCATCCACTTCCACTCATTTGACTATCAAACTCACTCCTCTCATGTACTATACCAGACTTTCTCTTCACCTCTCCTGAAACCTACTCAACCATGTATCAACTATCTTGTCCTCCCTGTCTGACTATGCTTGTCTCTCTCTCACAGGTGTGGCTATGTGATAAGAAGCTTGTTTCTCAGCCACATGGTCCAGCTAAATAAGATTTTTTTAGAAAAATCTTTTAAATTAGCATAAACATTTATTTACATGAAAGAAAATTACTGAAGACATAACACGTGCTATTTTCAGGATATTGATGACAAAATGTGCAGCCACGCACAAAATGACAGGTTCTAAATCTTGTTTCCTAACTGGGTGAAAATGATCAAACTTTAAACCTCTATAACTTTTTAAAACATTTTTCTGGAAAAAAATGAAATAACTCCAGCAATTCAGTTTGGGCAAGTGTATTACTGTGCCAAATTTTAAAATTTTCGGTAAACTTTAACTTTTGAAATGCTGGCAGCCAAACCGATAAGATTCACATATAGATAATCTCAAAGATCTGTGAGGAGTAGATGTCAATAGTTTCAAAGAATATTTAGACAAATTTATACCTCATGTCACAGCATGAAATATAATGAGCAGCTCTGTCCTACTCACCACCCCTGTGTAAAGAGTTTGAGAGAGAGAGAGGGGAGAGTGTGAAATAAAAACTAGTAATGCTAAGGGCAATGTCCCAGTATGATCACAGCCTCTGACTGGAACCAGAAGTATGTATGTAAGCTGTGAAGGGTTCTTTTTAATGGTTTCAGTTGCGTGTGCAGCACTTTCGAGCACTTATGGGGTATAGGTTATTAATATTGCAGTAGTCATTTGAAGTTTCTCTGTAATGTAGAAGTCAATTTTTAACATTTCTGAATGATACCTTATCAGGTATTGCTCATATACTACTAGTCGTTTTGGTGTTTCCTCCTCCTTTATTACCTCGCATATCAAAACAAAGATTAAAAAACAAACAAACAAACCGTCTGAATATAAGTAAACCACCTCTATTTCTTCCATTTCAATTTACTGTTCTCAAAAAAAAAAAAAAAAACTTTCCTGATAAATATTTTTTGATGACAATCTTTACCATAGCATCACCAAGATCTATGAAACCCATGATTTTTCTTGAGTTACTAATTATATATATATATATATATATGTATACATGTCTCTTAAAGGATAGAGCTCAAAATCAATGCATTGAAGATACTTTATTGCAGCAACAATTATAATAACAGAAACAACCACAATAAGCCAAACCTATGCACATTTCAATAGGGTATCCCGGAAAAATAAACCACATCATAAGATGTCTCGTAAAATATTGTAACAAATTACAACATATTACAAATTTCTGGATACTCCATCTCATCAGGGTCGCATTATTGCCATCACCAATACTATTATATGGCAATAATGCGACCCTGATGAGATGGAGTATCCAGAAATTTGTAATATGTTGTAATTTGTTACAATATTTTACGAGACATCTTATGATGTGGTTTATTTTTCCGGGATACCCTATTGAAATGTGCATAGGTTTGGCTTATTGTGGTTGTTTCTGTTATTATAATTGTTGCTGCAATAAAGTATCTTCAATGCATTGATTTTGAGCTCTATCCTTTACTTTTGAGCGTGGCCGTTGCCAGTACCGCCTGACTGGCTCCTGTAGGATTTTCGAGCGAGATCGTTGCCAGTGCCCCTGGACTGGCTTGTGCGGGTGGCACATAAAAGACACCATTTCGAGCGTGGCCGTTTTCGTGCGGGTGACACGTAAAAGCACCCACTACACTCTCTGAGTGGTTGGCGTTAGGAAGGGCATCCAGCTGTAGAAACTCTGCCAAATCAGACTGAAGCCTGGTGTTGCCATCCGGTTTCACCAGTCCTCAGTCAAATCGTCCAACCCATGCTAGCATGGAAAGCGGACGTTAAACGATGATGATGATGATGATGATGATACAAAAACTCAACTGTGAGCTTTTGGCTAAGACTGTTAACAGATACTATATATTTTGTAAAATTTGTTTTATAAAAGTATATATTTAATATATATATATATATATATATATATATATATATATATATATATATATACCCCGGAGTAAGCACATAAATGTGCAACAAGGTGGAAAAAAGTGTACTCAAATACCAGAGGTAGAGTAATATACTTTATTTAAAAGCAGCAGAAATATAACAAAAAGCTGTTACTCAGAGTTTCACGTTCCTGTTCATTGGACAGTTTTCTGTCCGATGAACGGGAACGTGAAACTCTGAGTAACAGTTTTTTGTTATATTTCTACTGCTTTTAAATAAAGTATATATATATATTTCGTTTTGGGATTTGGTTTGCAAGATTCTTTATGCAAGTTCGTGTGTTGAAGCATATTCTATTGTGTCTGGGGAGAGTCATTTTCTTTTTGTGCCTTATAATTTAACACACTCACTGGTAAAATTTCCACTTATTCCTTATTTTTATTCTTGCAACCTTTTCAATAGTCTTGACTCTCAAATTGAAAAGGTTGCAAGATGCAACGAAAATTTTAGGAGAATAAAAATAAGGAATAAGTGGAAATTTTACCGGTGAGTGTGTTAAATTATAAGGCACAAAAAGAAAATGACTCTCCCCAGACACAACAGTATATATATATATATATAAATATATATATATATATGATGGCAAAACTTAGCAGAATTATAACTCCTCATAGCTTTTTTTATTTTTGGGAATTTTCAGAAAATTTTTCTGAATTTGTGTTCTATAAACAAGAATTCATACGATTATATATAAAAAAAAAAAAATTGCTTGTGTGATTTAAGGGCAGTTTAGCTGTTGTTTTTAGCATATCCCACAACCACCTCTTCGTTTTTCTCATTCTAACATGTATTGATGTTTTTCAAAAAGTTCTACAAAATGTAAACCAACTTCCTTAGGGAATATTCTTCAATTTTGCCTTGTGTTGTCCACCCTGCAAGAGAAAATTCCCACCAAAACTTAAAAAAAAAAAAAAAGAGCCATGTTTCGGTATTAGTCTATGTCAATCATGGGTGAGTGTGTGTGCATGTGTTTGACTGTTCAGTTCTGTCGAGCAGATGACAGGCAATGTTACACTCACTCATGATACCATAGACTTTTACCGAAAGATTGCCGGAAAAGGTAATAAAAGGTAAAGTTGGAAATGCCAAATCCATCGAAACTATTTACTTCCATTGACATAAACAAATTAATTAGATGATACCATACCTGTAATCATCGTAAGTGAAACCCTCTCGTAATGGAAATTTTTGTGCATAATGGTTGTTTTGAAAAAGTTTGTAGAAATAGGCATACTGGCGGGCGATTCTTTGGTAGTGATTAAATGCTTCTGTCAATACAGGAGAACCTTTCAACAGTTTAAGTTCTTCAGGATTAAAATATAGTGTCGTATTGTAGTTTTTAGGCAAGCAGCTGATGTATGGATACCAAAATGAATCCGAATTCTTGGATTCACTCAACAAATGAATAGCAAGTACAACATTAGGCATACTCTGAAGTAATTTATCCTCTTCAATCAGGAAACCAATTTGCGATCGGCTTGCTGTCTCTGTACTGATCATCAATTTTCGTGGAACGGATAAAAACAGATCCCCTTCTTTTAGATCCTGAGTTGCTCTCAACCCAAACCCGTAGACAGGAAATTCGTCTGTTGTCACACGAGAAGTATCTACATTGTTTTCTTGAAGCCATTGTAGAAATGAGCTCCACTCTCGACTTGTCTTTTGATTAGCACTAACCAAATGTTTTTGTTTTTCACGGATTTTTTCAACTAAGTTAAATATCTCCATAAACTCGTCCCAATCTTTGGGTCCAGCACCATTCGAACGAGTGCACTTTTCTAGAAGTTGGTTGCATAATTCTAAAATATCTTTTTTTGTACCTCTGTCAAGACCTGGAACTCCTGAAGACTGTGCTTGTGAGACAGGTTTTCTATTCTTTTTCCCCATTCAGAAGGTGAAATATAAAAATATGGACGAGTTGGAGTTTTAAAAGGCGTCAAAAGTTATCTTTCTTCACGACTTCCGACCTTTTCATATAACTCGACTTTTCATTTGAGAATTTCTTAGTTTCGACCAATCACAGCCTTTGTATCTCAATCGGTTCGTAGCAGACGTCATTAGCAACATGTCGGTATCTGCGAAGATAAGATGTTTTCCTGTGGTTTTGTTACCAATATTTATTCTATATTTGGTATTGTCTTCGGTTGATGGTAGGATTCATCGTTTAAAACTTGAGGTATGATTCGTCCAAATTAAATAATTTTCATTATACATTTTATTTTATGGTTGTCTCATGGAGAGAGGAAATAAGAAGAGGAAAAAAAAATATCTCGACTATGTCGTTAATTGGGGGATCAATATATTAATAGATTAAATTCGATAGCGATCCCCGATTTTAAAACATGTACACGTCAATCTATTAATTTTTATTCTTCCCTTTAATTATAATCATACACTTGTGTATTGAGTGATATTTGAAATACTTTTGTGATATAATATTTTTGATTATAGTATACTCATCCTACACGTAGGCATATCCTACATACATCCTTATGCACAGAATATGTTTTGCTGACATTTGAGTTTACAAATTAGGATATAAACTACCTCTACAATTTCATGAACTTTTTTAACCTTATGAAATAAAATAGCGGAATCATTTAGATAACAATAAGTAGCGAATAACATTAAGCTCTTATTTTCAGTTTTCTAATTGTGTTAACATTCGATTATAAGATGGTACATATATATATATATATATATATATATATATATATATATATAGTTAAAGTTTGTGTTTATATATAGGTATATATATTTATGTACGTTTACCTAATATATACGAATTTATATATATATTGCAAGAAGAAAATGGAGGGAATCCAGATGTAGTATCCCTTAGTTGGTTAGATTCACAACCTCTTTCTTTGAATTATTCTTTTACTCTTTTACTTGTTTCAGTCATTTGACTGCGGCCATGCTGGAGCACCGCCTTTGGTCGAGAAAATAGACCCCCAGGACTTATTCTTTGTAAGCTTAGTACTTATTCTATCGGTCTCTTTTTGCCGAACCGCTAGATTATGGGGACGTAAACACACCAGCATCGGTTGTCAAGCGATGGTGGGGGAACAAACACAGACACACAAACACACACACATGCATATATATATATATATATATATATATATATATATATATATATATATATATATATATATATATACATATATACGACGGGCTTCTTTCAGTTTCCGTCTACCAAATCCACTCACAAGGCTTTGGTCGGCCCGAGGCTATAGTAGAAGACACTTGCCCAAGGTGCCACGCAGGGGGACTGAACAACCCGGAACCATGTGGTTGATACGTACATATATATATATACTTATCACTATATATATATAGTAATAGGTAAGTGTATGTATGTATGTATGTATCTATCTATCTATCTATATATATATATATATATATATATATATATATCATCATCATCGTTTAACGTCCGCTTTCCATGCTAGCATGGGTTGGACGATTTGACTGAGGACTGGTGAAACCGGATGGCAACACCAGGCTCCAATCTAATTTGGCAGAGTTTCTACAGCTGGATGCCCTTCCTAACGCCAACCACTCAGAGTGTAGTGGGTGCTTTTACGTGTCACCTGCACGAAAACGGCCACGCTCGAAATGGTGTCTTTTATGTGCCACCCGCACAAGAGCCAGTCCAGGGGCACTGGCAACGATCTCACTCGAAAACGCTACAAGGCCAGTCAGGCGGTACTGGCAACGGTCACGCTCAGGATGGTACATCTTATGTGCCACCCGCACAAGAGCCAGTCCAGGGGCCCTGGCAACGATCTCACTTGGCTTGCCGGGTCTTCTCACGCACAGCACATTTCCAAAGGTCTCGGTCAGTAGTCATCGCCTCGGTGAGGCCCAATGTTCGAAGGTCTTGCCTCACCACCTCAGTCCAGGTCTTCCTGGGCCTATCTCTTCCTCGGGTTCCCTCAACTGTTAGGGAGTGGCACTTTTTCACGCAGCTATCCTCATTCATTCTCACCACATGTCCAAACCAGCGCAATCGTCTCTCTTGCACACCACAACTGATGCTTCTTATGTTCAGCTTTTCTCTCAAGATACTTACACTCTGATGGGTATGCACATTTACATTACACATCCAGCGGAGCATACTGGCTTCATTCCTTGCGAGCTTACGCATGTCCTCAGCAGTGACAGCCCATGTTTCACTGCCATGTAGCATGGCTGTTCGTACACATGCGTCATACAGTCTGCCTTTTACTCTGAGTGAGAGTCCCTTTGTCGCCAGCAGAGGTAAGAGCTCTCTAAACTTGGCCCAGGCTATTCTTATTCTAGCAGTTACACTTTCAGCGCACCCACCCCCACTACTAACTTGGTCACCCAGATAGCGGAAGCTATCGACTACCTCTAGTTTATATATACATATATATATATATATATATATATATATATATATATATATATATATAGTAAACTAGGAGAGATAACACAAGCCAGGTGTTTACCACAGGAAAGCACTCAATAATTGGCGGCTATCTGAAGTTGTTTAAAGAAGAAAATCAGGAAGCTTTACTTCCGTCTTAGATTATATATATATATATATATATATATATATAGGCGCAGGAGTTACTGTGTGGAAAGAAGTTTGCGTAGCACCTTGGCCAAGTGCCTTCTGCTATAGCCTCTGGCCGACCAAAGCCTAGTGAATGGATTTGGTAGACGGAAACTGAAAGAATGCCGTCGTGTATATGTAATATGTGTGTGTGTGTGTGTGTATCCCACTATCGCTTGACAACTGGTGTTGGTGTGTTTACCTTAACAGTTTGGCATAGAATAAGTACCAAGCTTCAAACAAAGTACTGGGGTCGATTCATTTGTCAAAAAATTATTCAGGGCGTTTCTCCAGCATCACCACAGACTGAAACAAGTAAAAGTTAAAAGATATATTGTGTCATCCCATAAATAATGCGGCTTTTTCAATTGCATGAACTAAAAGTTAGAGTGGGGACGGGATAGAGTACCAGCATCATCTTGCTATAAAAACAGGTAGTAATTTTACCTTATACTTTTAGTGCAAGTTTTGAAGAGTGCAGTTCGATTTTAACTGTTATTTTTCAATGGAAGTGACAAAGAAGCATATTCGGCATATTTTGCTTTATGAGTTCAGTAAAGGCAACAACATAAAGTAAAATGTGAGGAATATTAATGCAGTATATGGGGATCGGACAATAAGTGTAAGCCAGTGTCAACGGTGATTCCAGTAATTCTGAACCGGAATCTACAGCCTGGAAGATGAGGCTCATCCTGGAAGATCTGTAGAGCTCAAAGAGGATGTCCTGCAAACCCTGATGGAACAAAATCCCATCATAACTGTTGAGGAACTAGCAGAGAAGCTTGGATTTGGTCATCCAACCATTCATCAACACCTGTGTGCCATTGAAAAAGTCAGCAAATTGGGTCATTGGGTTCCTCACAAACTTTCCAAGTCTAATTGTATGCAGAGAGTGAATGTATGCTCTCCTTTGCTGTCACGTTTCACCAATGAACCTTTTTTGGACTGAATAGTGACTGATGACAAGAAATGGGTTCTCTATAAAAATGTCAAACGCCTAAGACAGTTGGTAGGGAAAGGAGAAACCCCGGCACCCCAGGCTAAAGAAAGTCTTCATGCATGTAAGGTGTTATTTGTTTGGTGGGATATGAAAGGTTTAGTCCACTTTGAACTTTTAAACCCAAACCAAACGATAACAAAGGAGATCTACTGTGAGCAGCTTGAGTGCTAGAAGAAAAACGACCATCTTTGGTTTGAAGATGAAAGACAATCTTCCATCAGGATAATGCCCGGCCACATACAGTGAAGATGACATTTCAAAGGCTGTGCCTCACCCACCAGATTCGCCAGACATTGCCCCATCTGATTATCATTTATTCTTTGAAATGAATAAATGTCTCTCTTGGGAAAGTCTGACATGTACCCTGTACATATACACATGCATATATACAGTGGGGGGAAATAAATATTCGTACTTGTCAAAATTATTTATTTAATTTGCATAAACTAAGAATATGCAAAAGAAACTAATAAATTATAGTAACTAAGGAATTTATATTCAATTATAAATATTTAGGGGTGAAAAAAGTATTTGTACAGAACATAAATAACCGATAATTCTGATTTAATACTTCGTAGCATAGCCATTATTCAGTTCCACTTCAACCAATATCTTCTAGTTGTTCTTAATCAATGACTCGCATCTATCTTTAGGAATTTTTTCCCATTCTTCTTGACAAATTTTCTTCAAATCTGGAATGCATGTTGGGGCTATTGAATGAATTTTAATTTTCAAATAACGCCACAAATTTTCAATGAGGTTCAAGTCAGGTGACTGGCTTGGCCATTCTAATAATTTTATATTGTGATCGACAATCCATTTTTTGGTAGACTTCGCCGTGTGCTTAGGGTCATTATCTTGTTGTAAAACCTGCCTTTCACAAAGCTGGAGCTTTTCTACAGAGTCCCATAAATTATTGTTCAAAATATTTTGGTACAACTCTGCATTCATTCTATCATCTATCACATGTAAATTGCCAGTGCCATTTGCAGAGAAACACCCCCACACAAGGATGTTGCTACCTCCAAACTTTACGGTAGGAATTGTGTTTTTCGGCGAATAGGTGGTACCATCTTTCCTCCAAACATGGCTATGCGAATTTCATCCAAACAATTCAATTTTCAACTCGTCTGTCCATAGAACATTTTCCCAGAATGTATCAGATTTATCTTTATGTTCATAAACAAATTTTAAGCGGTCATCTCTATGCCTTTTAGTCAACAGCAGAGTTTTTCTAGAAGAGCATGACTTCAGTTCATTCCTATGAAGTTCATTGCTGATTGTTCATAGTGTAACACTAGTTCCTGAAGATCTAGGGGAAATCTTGCATGGTGCACCAGATCTTATTCTGTTTTCAACAGTTCCCAATTTTTTATATCTTTGAATAAATAAAGATATGGCAGAAAATGGAATACAGTGTCTCTGATATTTTCCTGTAACTTTTACCTGCTTTCCACTGTTCAATAATAAGTTTTTCACTGAATTTGTGAGTTCTTTACTTTTTTGCCATTATTATGACACTACTTTATGTTGTCTCAGTGCTGAATGAAAAAGCTAGCATTTTGACACTTAAAAGATACAAGTTACCCATTTTATCCACATGTATTAAAATTCCTTCTTTTTTCTTAAGCTCCTTCATTAGGGAGTTTAGTTTCTGGATTTTTTGCGTGGAATCAACTACCCTGGCCTCCTAATACGCTACAAAACTCTTTTTGTGGTCCGAGAAATGAGGGTGGGTGTGGTGTTGCCTCGGAAATTTTACCCATTTATATTGTGTAATTCACCGACAAATTGTCACCTACCTCTTTGTTTCTTTGTTATTAAATAAATGGATTCTGAACAAAACACTTCTTTCCACAGCGAAAAATAAAAACAAAACTCTTTTGCACCCAAAGTAATATGTGTGTGAGAGAGGATGAACGATTTAAAATAAATATATTTTAATTGATATAACCTCCAGCCATGGGGAAATAGCAGAATACCATTCAAGTCTTTAATCTTTTATATAGATTTATAGGCATAGGCATGGCTGCATGATTAAAAAGTTCCCTTTGGAATCAAATGGTTCATTCTTACTATATGGGCACTGTTGGCTGCAAGGAGTCCAATGCCTTGTTAGTGAAACTGGTAGATGGAAACTTAAGAAGCCCAACATTTGTGGGCTTCTTCACATATTCACACAAGTCTGTACATTTCTGTATTCTAGTATTGACATTGCATATATTTAAGAGATAAGAAATAATGTACATAATTCCTTTATTTCTTATCTCTTAAATATATGCAATGTCAATACTAGAATACAGAAATGTACAGACTTGTGTGAATATGTGAAGAAGCCCACAAATGTTGGGCTTCTTAAGTTTCCATCTACCAGTTTCACTAACAAGGCATTGGACTGGACTCCTTGCAGCTATATTATATGACACCAGCCAACAGTGCCCATATAGTAAGAATGAACCATTTGATTCCAAAAGGAACTTTTTAATCATGCAGCCATGCCTATGCCTATAAATCTATATAAAAGATTGAAGACTTGACAGCCTAGTGAATGGTATTTTATTGCCCATTGGAGATTGGCA
This sequence comes from Octopus bimaculoides, assembly GCF_046866305.1. NCBI lineage: Eukaryota > Metazoa > Mollusca > Cephalopoda > Octopoda > Octopodidae > Octopus > Octopus bimaculoides. Next base: position 110,411,866 of record NC_142928.1, read on the forward strand.
TATATTGTTGAGGAGAAACTGAAAACTACATAAAATTGGTTATAGCAGTTTTATGTTTTGAAAGGATTTATCAACTAATCCATTTGTTTAATATCTGTTCTTTGTTTTGTTTCCAGGATGATGATCGTAGGCAGTTTACATTAAGTACCTTTGGTTTTCTCAAAGGAGGAACTCTTACAGTAAATGTAACAAAATTCTCTTTCATTAAAGAAAGTAGTCACAAGCTTGATGAATCATCTGTAAGTAAATAATCTGTCATTGACATTTTTTTTAACTATGGCAGTTATATCTAATTTCTAAACTAAATAAACAGTAGTTAGTGATAGAAAGGGTAACCATCTTCATTTGTATATAAATTTCTAAATTGCGAAAAATGTCATATCTTGTCTGTTCAAGATTGAAAGTGTATTATCTGACATAAAAGTGTCAAGATGTTATTTGAATATGTTCAGAATATTACCAATCTTTATTTTACTGTTCTAAACTTTGTAGCCTAAAGAGATTACTACTTATGTAGAATATAATATTGTTGTCACTATCACAGATGCAAAATGGAGTTTTTAGCATTGCCATGAAAAACTGCCTGAAAAGTTCAGGTGCAACAACACATCTTTGCTTGCTACTGTTGGAGACAAGTGTCCACAGAGCAGACATTGTTCCACATGGAGGGAGCTGATGAATGTAATTGTTCCATCATGGAGGGAGCTGATGAATGTAATAATTTCACTTGATATATCCAACTCAGAGAATACTATCCAAAGCACCACTCTAGAGGAAGAATCAAATACTTAGTTCATATCAACAAACACTACATGTAGGTCCTTCTTGCGTTTCTTGATTTTTACCCTGGATCTGACAGACTAAAAATCACGTCTATATATCATATTGCCTCTGTAGGTTGGCAGTGTCCACAAGATAAGTATTGATTCCTTGAAGGTTGGGATGTACCAAGATTTACAATCAAAGGAGACTTAAGATACTTTCTTGTACATTTATATGAAGAAAGCATCATTAAATCATTGTATGATAATATTCACTATGTCACTGTAACTCTGTGAGATGTATTGCTACAATCCTGATCCAGTGCATTTCAGCCAAGAGTCTGTACTGTCATCATTCTTTGATGATAGCTTGCACATATTTGTTTTAGGGCTAATGTCTGATGTCATAAATTGACAGCTGTAATGTTAACAGATGGTCTATGTTCTTGCAATAGAGTTTTCTCATATCAAGACTCCAGGAGACTCTCTGAAGTTCATGGCTATTAAAAATGCTCCTTGCATGTGAACAGAGTTGCTACATGCAATTCAGTCCTTATGAGAACTGTACAATTTAGAGTACACTCATTATAGAAGGATTATTGTCAGTGAACCAGTTACAAAGATTGCAATATTGAAACCTGGTAATCCCAATGTGTGTATAAAGCACGCCTCTCCGGTGAGATTTCATACACATTCACAGTCATCTTCAATTTAAAGTCTGAAGTCTGATTCTTAGATTTCTTATAACTCTCTAATATTAAAGTTACCATGGAGTAAAAATTTGAAAGATAGACCAACAGTTGGAGTAGAAATACTCCTTGTTAACTATTAAGTTATTGACTGTGAATGCATAGCTAGTAATAAAAATGACATACAAGTTCATAGTTTAAAAACAATGAGACATTAGGTAAACATTCCACTTGAGAGGAAGGAATTCTAGGTTCTTTGTAATGTTGCTCCTTAAGTTAAAGCTAACACCACAAAAGCATTCAGTTCACAGGTATGAGGCAGTCTCATCTTTGTGCGAAACCATATCTATGGAGGTATCACTAAATAGTTGAATAGTTAGTTCACATATCTTGTAATTGGACTAACTACAAATGCATGGTCATAGAGATGTGAGTGTGCAAATTGTTTAATATAATATATGCCAGTACTGCCTGACTAGCCCTTGTGCTGGTGGCATGTAAAAGCACCCACTACACTCTCGGAGTGGTTGGCATTAGGAATGGCATCCAGCTGTAGAAACTATGTCAGATCAGATTGGAGCCTGGTGCAGCCATCTGGTTCACCAGTCCTCAGTTAAATCATCCAACCCATGCTAGCATGGAAAGCAGACGTTAAATGATGATGATGATGATGATTTAGTATACATATATTTTGCTATTGAATTATTTCATTTTTGCTTTGGTTTACAGTTTGGATTTACACTTGACAAAAGTGGGAATACTGGAATGTCTACATATTTGGTATGTACTTTTTCTTATGAGATATATAGTATTCAGAATAATAATCTCAATTTGATTTTTCTTTTATTGAATATTTCAGCTTATAAATTTGTGTTAGCAAGAAAATCAGTTGTTGTTAAGCAGATAATTTGATATTTAAATTAATGTCATGGTAGTCTGAGAGTCTGTACCTGTAAAAAAAATTTCTATTTTATTACAATTATGTTTTTTCAAGGATTCTAGTATTGTAAACTGAACTGGAAATTGTTATAAAGGTAATTCCTGTAATTTCTCATACTTAATACTAAAAGGTTCCATATAAAAAAATTAATAAGAATTTATTTTCAAATTTTTTTTTTATATATATATTTACCTAAACTATGTTAGCAAAATGGAACTATTTTGGTGAAGTCCAGATGGTTTATTTTATATATTTTTTTATATCTGTGTATACACATGTAATACAGTTAACATGTCCTTTGCATTCATCAGCAGGTATAGCTGGCATGAAACTCCAAAGGAGTCTTTGTGGGCTAAAAAGAATTGCCATTGTTTGCCACTGGTTAGTGATCAACCTGAAATAAAAGGAATATATTATACTTTGGGCCTTGTATCATCATTAGCAGTGGTTGCTTTGTCATTGTCTCCCCTCAATGTTCATTTGAATTAAATGTCTATCCTATATACTTCAGATATATTTCACTCTAACTAATTATTAATCCCTCTCTATTCTCATTGTCATGCTACTTCTTCACATTACTTTACAATGTACTTAAATATTCATTCGCATCAAGTACCTGTTTTTATCTATTGACTTTTTTTTACTTGTTCCATATATCAAGCTTACATTGCACATCCAGTAAATCATATATTTGTACCACAGTAGACCTTTCCTTTAACTGTTGGTCAGTTTACACATCCTTGAGTTCACAAGTGTCAGGGAGTCTCAATGAAAGAATTAACAAATAGTTGAATGATTGTAGCTGTGTTTTTGTTGTTAATTACACAGCATGCAGATATTTCATGACACTAATGTTTGACTCATGTACCATATCCCCTCATATACAAAGGGAATCCTTTCTTAAATATAATTATTATTGTGCTTTGTTTAGCACAATAGTAACTATGCAGTCTATAACTAATAAGGTCATACATATAAGAATGCTGACTGAAGCAGTGTTTATTCAGCCTTATTAGGATGCCATAATATACTTCCATTTCTCAGGTGCTTGTAATTAATACCAAAACTATACTTATATCCAGTCTTGTTTTACTGTTCTCCAGCTTCATAAGAAGTTTTCATCAAGTTGAGCTGCTTGACAACTGACTAGATTCATAGGTTTGAATCTTGCTAAAGTTGTCTTGTATTTGTAAATGTAGATTCTTTCATTTGACTGAGTTTACGTTTTAGAAAAGGACATGCTATCACAAAGAAAAACTTCATGTTTTTACTTGTCACAACTTCTATTATTTTGATAATGTTTTACAGAAATATTTCATTTCAACAGAAAGTAAAAGGTAACTTTTGCTGTATTGTACAAATAAGTGTAGTTTAGAGTGTATGGTAACTGTGATACCAAAGATATTGCTGCATAAATATTTTAGTTCTATAGCTTCTACTTTTGAAGGAGATTTCTTCTTCTCTAATACTAATTATCTTGATTTTAGCATTGTAAAGAGCTGTAAATTCTTCACTGTCAAATTTGATCTTTTTCCATAATTTTACTTATAGTATTGTATTTATTTTTGGTTAATATAACTTGATATTCAAGATTGTATTGTTTACTAATTGATCATATCTTAAGTATAATTTCTTTTTTCTTCGTGGCAGGAAAGCATGCAGGAAAAGTGTATCCTGTCCAAAAAGGATTCTGATGATACTGATTCTGTCTCATTAATATTTTTCCGTATGAATTTTAAGGATGAAGTGTAAGTGCTCATCTTAAGATTTCACTGCTTATTTTCATTGCACATGTCTAACCCTTTAGAATTTAAATTGGCCAGATTTGGCCTTTCACACCTACCCTACAATGCCATTCTAAGAAAAAACTATCACATGACTGAAATCTCGAAGCAACAAGATAATGCATGACATTCAAAACAATGTGATTAAATAAGCATTATATTTGACAAAGTAATCTGAATGCTAAAGAGTTAAATGTTGGCTTTTATATTTAAATCAGTGTACCTCAAGTAAGATTTTATGCCAGTATACTTGAGTAATGTCTAACTGCTATTACTCTGCCTGTTTAATAAGTACTAATATGAAATGAGAAATTGATTTCTGATTAAATAAAGATATAGGTGCAGGTGTGGCTCTGGTAAGAAGCTTGCTTCCCACTCATACAGTTTTGGGTTTAGTCCCACTATATGGCACCTTGAGCAAGTCACTTCAAACTATAGCCCTGGGCCAACCAAAGCCTTGTGAGTGGATTTGTTAGACAGGTACTGAAAGAAATGTGTGTGTGTGTGTGTGTGTATTTATCATTCACTACTACCTGACAACCAGTGTTAATTTGTTTATGTCCTCATAACTTAGTGGTTCAGCTAAGAATAGACTAATAGAATAAGAAATTAGCATAAAATTAAGTGCTGGGATTGATTTGTTCAATTCAGCCCTTTAAGGCATTGCCTCTGTATGGCCTCAGTCAAGTGACTAAAACAAGCAAAAGATAAAAGCTATGTTTGTAGTGTTCAGTAGATGTATGCAGTGTTGTATGGTCCAGAGAAATGGTTCATTGTTTTTCAATGGTACTTAATGTAGAAGTAAACATAAATGAATTGCTTGTTATTATATAAAAAAAAATCTTTTCATGGATTCTTATTTTGAATGTTTGTAATTCCAAGGTTAGTATACTTTAACCCTTTAGCACTCAGATTTCCCTGTCAAATGTAATGCTTATTTATTCACATTGATTTGAATTAGTCATGTATTACCTTGTAGCTTTGAGGTTTTGATGAGGTAGCTGTTAATTTTTAGAACTATATTGTAGGGTAAATGTGAGAGACCAGATCTGGCCAGTTTGAAGGTTATTTTGGCTGGATATGGCCAGCGTAATTCTAAAGGGTTAAAATAGTAGTTCTCAAAGCTGTAGTATATGATGTACTGTAAGGGATGTTTAGGTGTGTTAAGGCTTTAGAAAATCCATACTAATGATTGAACAGCTTGTTATTCCTGAATTTGTTATGTGCAAGTGTGATTAATAAAATAAGATAAGCAATTTTGTTCTATATTATTTACTAAGTTTTAGACTTTCCATGCTAAATGTTAGTAATTGTTTATTTACTCTTCATTACACCATAAAATCATAAAGATTAACAACTACTGATTTAAAGTTATTGATCTTTAAGGAAAACCATACAAATAGTAAATGCTAGATATATTGAGGTGACCTCATTTTTAGATTTTGTTGAAACTTACCTTCAGTCAACATGTTGTTTCAGTATTTTCACTGATAATATAACATATGTTTAGTTTCTTTATTGATTCAATATTTGAATTACAAAGAAGTTTTCTTACATCAGCATTTTTTTAGTTTATACTTTTCTAAAATATTCACTGAAATCTTTGGAATTTTTCCCCCTCAAATTGTCTCTCAAGAGGCAGAGTTGGGAATCCTAAAGCTCAGCATGTTATTTGAATAGCCTATTTTTTAGAATCCTGTTAATAATAAAAAGATACTAATATATTATAGTCTATTTCATTGTTCATTATTTCACTTTGTTAAAACAGTGAGCTGGCGGAGTCATTAGTACAATCGGTTCAAATGCTTAACAACATTTCTTCTGGCTCTTTACATTATGACTTCAAATGCTGCTAAAGTCAACTTTGTGTTTCATTCTTTTAGACTTGATAAAATAAGCACTATTCAAGTACTGGAAGTTAATGTAATCGACTACCCACTCCCCTTAAAATTGCTAACTTTGTGTCAGAATTTGAAACAATTGTTTCACTTTGTTTTAAATACATCTTTATGTATCTATTTCTTTTTTTCAGTTTGCACGTGGACCGGAAAGGGAAAGATTTAAGTCGTTTAATGATATCTACTCTGGATAAAAAGACTTTCATCTCTCGGCATAAACTATTTCGACGTGATTCTGATGACCAGGTGAAAAAACATGTGGCAAGTGACAGTTTCTTGTTGCCCAGATTTCAAAGGGCTGCCTTGAAGCCTGAAGCAAATAATTCTTTGCCCTTAAATAATTCCTTGGTCAATACTACAGTAAAAGAACTCTCAAAGCCTGTTTCAAATTCAACTTCAACCAATAACACTCTTCCTTCAGCTAGTAAAGAACACAAAATATCTACAGCAGGACCCACTGATGGAATAGTGCAAGATGTTATTAAGCTAAAGAAAGTCAATGGATATTATACAGCTTATGTAAGGTTTAATTTTCTTCTGTTTTGTCCTGCTTTCGTTCTAACATAATAAACTTTAATGCATTTATTTGATATATTCTATATGCCAAACATTTCTGCTAATATCATTTTATGCAACTTGAAATTTTGTTGTGTTGTTTGAATTATTACTGGAAATGAAATTATTAAAAATTTAAATTGTAGGCTGAGTTCCTCTAAATTCTAGTTTGTGTTTGATAATGTACTGAAATTGTCAGAGAAAATCTACACAGATAAGTGGTTTTGAAAAGCGGTCTGTACTGTATCAATAACTAAAATATCAATATTTTCAGAATTTTAAGATACATTAACAATCATATTAAATAGCAAAGTTTTGAGTCATGTTTGGTTGTACTGAGTCCCCATATTAAAAATATTGACTTATGTGGACTTGCTAATTAAGACAGCTATGATTTTAGATTTATATTGGACTGATCTACAATTTTTTATGCCAAAACTTGGGCTATATTGAAAAACTTTTTTTGCATATCATTGATATTAATATTTTGAAGTTATTGTTTTTAAATTCAGTTCCTTGTTTCTGTAAAGAAAGATAATGAAGAGGGCCTGTACAATTTGTTCTTTCACAACTGTATTAATTACAAGGGAGCAAATTCAGCTGTTAATTTATCTGTAAGTGTAATTTATATTCCTATGTATTTGAGTAATATTTAATAAACTGGCTTTTTCTCAGCACCAAAACCTTTTTTAATGTGTTGCTAGCATGAAATGAAAAACTGCTTTTTGATTAGAAATTAAGTGATATGTCTGTAGTGTTGAATATATGTATGTAGTGTTCAGTGGTTCAATGTGCTTCAGAAAGTCATATAGAAGTAAAATAATTGTTTGTATTATGATGAAAAAAAAAATTTTACCTATGGAGATCTATCTAGTTGTATCAAATGAGGAGAGGTAGGATTTCATTTTATCTGAAGTTTTATGACAATGTAAAAAAAATTCTTGTTGTTATTTTTTATTATTGTTCACTCAGAGATCAGCCTGAATGAATAGAGCTATGATCAAAGATATGACACCTCCAGTCTTGTCTCATGCATTGTGTGTCTAAGACAACATTGTCCTAAGATGTAGTTGAGGAACAATATATTAAAAACTGACAATAGCACACAAATCTTCTAATTATGAGAAGAACGAAGTGTTGAAATGTTATTACAAGAGGCTGCTGAATGTGGAAAATGTGTGGATGGGAAAAGGAACTACACCATGTATGCCCAACAAAAGGGACCAGCTATTGAAGTTGACAGTTATATGGTCAAAATAGTCGTTAAAGATATGAAGAGAAATGCAGCTGGTCTATCAGGAAGATTAAGGTACTGAAAATATCTTGTGAAGTAAGGCTCAAACTAGCCACTTGCATAATCAACCAGAAAATACAAAGAGTTGTCATACCCAATGCCTGGTATAGCAGTATAGCCATCAGCTGTTACAATGGCAAAGGATATATTCTGGAATAAAAGCAACTACAGAGATATCAAACCAGGTTATGAAAGTGATGGAGAGAGTATCAGCATAATTAATTAGGAAGTGAACCAGCTTAGATGAGGCACAGTTTGGATTTGTAACAAGGTATTCCTAAAACTTGTTGGTTTCCATTCTTTATTGTTTTTGTCAAATATTTGCTCAAAGCTGCAACAAATACAGTTAGATAAAAATTTAGAATTTTCTTATGGTTTCATTCCTAATTCAGAAGTTTGAATTGAAAATGTCTTGACTTGTCATGCTTTATTAAATGAAAAAGAGCAGATAATAGAAAAAGTGTTGTACGGTGCACAATTAACTAGAAACTGATGAGTTCAGTAATTTAATGTTGTGATTAAAATTAAACGTTTTGAAGCCAGAATGGAATAAATACTTAGTGTTTTTTTAAACTTGTTTCATTTTTATAACACTTCAATATTTTGATTATTTTTCATTATTTTTCAGTTAATTCTTGTAGAAGATAACAATGGAAATTATCTTTCTGCTGGTGATATGCCTTTACCAATGCTTAATTTTGTTTGTAGCTTTGCATTTTTCTTGACTGGATGTGCCTGGCTTTTTGTGCTCCAACGCTCAAGGTAAGAAGAATTTTGTTTTTCCATATACTTTATTTGATTTGAAATCTCTTTTGCACATGAGTTCCTTTTTATATACTACTATTACTTTGGAAACATTCTCATTCCCCCAAAAGACAATTGCTTTGACCTGTCACTCTCACTTCCAATACTTAATGATGACAACAACAAGCTAATGGGGGACCTTAATGTGGTTGCTCCTCCTGCAAGAAATAACTAGTACACCTTCACTAGTTCATTTTCCCTAAAACCAGATCTACTGGACATCTGCTCTCCTATGTCACTCACCAGCTGTCTCTCATCCTTAAGCAATTCTGTGAAACAATGTTGTTATACTTGATATTAGTAAAGCATTTGATCATGCCTCGCAAGCAAATCTCTAAGCTAAACCACTTGCTAATTAGCTCCATCCATCTCCCATCTTTTGGATCAGTGTTTTCCTGATTGCACTATTGTAGATGGAACTTTCTCTGATCCCTTGCTCTTTTTCAACTCTGCTGAACTACAAAGTTTGGTTTTCTTATCCACACACTTTCAATGATGTTCTTGTCATCAACAACTGCCTCTCATTCCTTTCTAACCTTCCATACACACGCCTTCTCCACCTTATACTAAATCTGACTCCACAAACAGAGACTTTCAACAGCATGAAGTTAAACTCTACATATCAAAGAAACAATATTGTAGCGCACCGCTGAACATGAATTGAATGAGCCAGAACCCTCAAGGTCAACACAAATGCTAGACCTCACCATCACTGAGGATTTCTCCTGATGAACACACATCATCAACATAGTAAAGATTGCATCACAAACACTGATTTTCTTCTTCAGAGTTAAAATACTTCAGCTCCTAACAGTTATTAATTCTATACAAAGCTCACTTGATATTCACTCTAGAGTTCAGCGCCTTTATTTTTGGATAGTCATGACCAGTTCATTCTTTGCTTCGTGTGGCCAGAGGTAGAGTGCCCCCTGAAATTGACGAGATATGGCTGGTGGCAGCTATCCTCTATCATACAGAGGAAGATAGAGAAGTTTTAAAAATGTCGAAGTCTACGGAGGTGAACTGATGGGAACATGAGCTAGAAGTAATGGTCCATATAGACCTGCCAGACCTTCATAAGATTGTGGAAGAGCTGGTTTTACCTGACGCGACCAGATTAAGGATTGTTGTGGAGGGTAGACCTCCGATATGTTTTGAGTGTGAAGTAAGAGGACACATGCAGGCCAAGTGTCCCCAGAAACATGAGGAGAAAATAGAGAAACAATTTATGGTGGAAGAAAGAAAGAAAAGTAACGTAGAATCTCTACCTAAAAAGAAAAGAAAGCCGGAGGAAAATAAGAATGAACGCAAAGACCGGAACCTTCAACTAGTAAGGAGGAGGAAAGACGGAAGAAGAGACTTGAAAGTGAGAAGGAGGAACAAACAGAGACAGAAATACTAGCAACAGAGGTAGAGAGTGAGGTGATACAGCCGAGAAAGCCACCGAAGGGGAAACACGAAAGAATGATGGTTTGTTATGGAAAGAGTGTGGAAATAGAAAAGAGAATTTCCAAAATGAAAAGGATCAAGTTGGCCGACAAGGAGGAGAATTGTAATGAGAAAGCGGTGTTGCTGGAAGATGAGAGAGCAGGAAGGTTGAGAGAAATATTCGGAGACAGGATAGAAATAACAGCACTCCGATTTAGATACGACGAATTGCCATTGGTGATAGCATTCAAGGATTTAATGGAGTTTATGGTATGACATTGCGAACACGATACAAACTGGAAAATAATTACTTATTTTAAAAACAGTAAAATGGAACTTCCTACTTTGGTGGGTAGGTAAGCCATTACATTCTCATTATTTTCATATTCATATTCATTCGCTATATGTTTTTATATACCCCATGTATTGTTTGGTCTGTCCTTGTGGTGTCCCCTCTTTATAAAGGCCATGTGCCTAAATAAAAGAAATAAGTTCATTCTTTGCTTGGGTATAGTGTGAAATCCTTTCATAAAAACCTTGCTCTTCCTATTAGGACATCTCTTACAACAGGCTTCTGCCCCTCAGAATTAGCTGCTATTGTGCCACTTCTACTCTGGCCCTTCCAACTTACTTGTCTTGACAACTACAATATTTCATTCCAAAGCATTTGTACTGCACTAACCCTATTCAAAGTTCTTCCTCTTCTCATCGTTGACCTGCAATTCCTTCTCTGCCCATTTTTTTTGCAGTTGTTCAAAAGGAAGATAAATCATGTTAATCTCACTGATCTTGGAGGATCTTCAATGGCTGTGGGCACATCTTCTTCTGGGCCAAACCAATAACAAAACTTAAAATAAAATTAAATTTGATACATATTATCATTTAGTTTATAATGATATTCCTAAATTATTTGTTTAATTGAAAATAATTTCAATTCCCATTAAGTAGATACAATTATTATTCTTTAGTGATTTTAAAATAACTATTCCAGTTAGAATTTCTATTGATTGTTATTCTCAATTTCTTTTGCAGTGAAGATGTGTACAAAATGCATTATTTAATGCTTGGAGTTGTTTATGTGAAAAGCATTTCCTGTTTATTTCATGCTGTAAGTTTATCTATGAGGCTTTTATGATTAAAAAAAAAGAGGATCTCTGTAGTTGTGAGTTCATCAACTTTTCCTATTTTACAGTAATTAATTTTTTGGAACTATAAAGTCACAAAGATGTTCAATCAACTCAGTTTCCTGCCCCTGAATTGACATATAAGTGGCTGAGTATCCTACAGACATATGTAATTTAATTCATACACAGAATCAGTGTGACACAGTCTGTGACAAGGCTTTATCTCTTAAATTATATGCACAATCTTTCGAATAGGCTTCTATTGCCTAGTTTCACTCACAAGTATGAGCCAATCCAAGATGCCACATAGTAGGATCAAATCCAAGATCTTGCTGCTGCAAAGAGAAAATCTTAATCATTAGGCCACATGGCACCTACTCTTATATTGTAAACAGTTCCCTTTTTTCCTAAAGACTATTATCGTTATAGATTAATAATTAGTAGAATTAACTCACTGTTCAGTTTCCAAAATAATTGTGTTTTTTTGTTTTTTGTTTTAGATAAACTTTCATTTTATACAGACCAAGGGTATACATGAAGAAGCTTGGGCCATATTATATTACATTGTCTATTTGTAAGTAATTTTCACAACAATTTGCATCAGACATATTGTATCTTAAGCAGTTCCAGTATTGTAAAGCTCAAAACAATGCCTTAATAGTATTCAAGATATTTAGAAACTATTTGATGATAAGGACTTCATAAATAATAGGCTTGTAACAATGGAATTACATTTGTGTATGTGTTAGATTTCTTCATTGAGATGTTTTATTCTGACTGGTGCTGTGATTCCTATAAATTACACAGAGGGGAACAATTTTGAACATAATTTCTGTTGAGTTTGTTTTTTCGCATGATTTAGAGTAAAATTGGCTTACCGATTTCAAAATTACAGTCAATTTTCTTCTATCATGTCAAGTTTTTTTCCTGCAGCTTACTCTCTAAATAAGCACAATTGTATTGTTCGTCCAGCTGCTTTTTAAGCACAATTGTATTGTTTGGTCAGCTGCTTTTATTATTTTATTGATAATACTGTGGAACATTTTTGAAAAATTTTAATTGTCCTGCTTTTTTACAATTAGTCCTACCTAATTTGAAGTGTATTGGGTTCAGAAATTCCCTCAGAAATATTCTATCATGTCAAGTTTTTCATTAAGCAGGAATTCACTTTTTACCAAAAATTATCAATTTTGCCATTAAATGCAAAACTGAAATGTAAGAAACTAACACAAACCAAATAGTAATTTTTTTTGTTTAACAAATATATTATGCAAAATGTTTAACCCATTAAGTCCCACTGTCCTATAAATAGGACACTAAATAAGAACATTAAATAAGCTATATTACATTGTCTCAGTGTCCTATTTATAGGACACCGAGTATTTCCATTTCTACTTGAAGTAAAGGAGTTTTAATAATTATTTTTTTCATTTTTACCTATTTTCAATCCAATTTTTCAGTAATATTCAGAAATTTAAGTACTCTGGGACTTAATGGGTTAATTACACATCTTAGGATAGATATTCCTGTCAAACTGGTGCTTCATCTACTCGAGGAGTGAACCTTCTCTTTACTGTTTTGTGTGAATAATTTGCATCACGACAGTCTCTTTTCAGAGACCAGCAGTAGTCAGCCATCATGTTTGTATTCTACCTGCTTTGATATCTAGTTTTCATGGTCTTGATTCTTGGTGGAATCTTCCTCCTTGGTCATCACTTATTGCACTATGATTTTCAGGGAAGTAGTCCAGGTGACTGCAGGAAATGCACTTTTACACTCATAATGCAGTCCACTGATCAAAAACTGGTTAACAGGGTCTGCGCAAGTTCTTCATAACTTGACAACTTTCTGTTTCCTAGGAAATCAGACACAACTGCAGCAAAGTATTCCATGCTTTTTTTAATGCCAGACATGGTCTCCAAAACTGCTTGTCCTGCAATAGCCACCTAACCTGTGGCCCATCAAACACACCAACCTTAATTTTCTCTCAAGACAAAGCTGGAAACTTTCTGCTTAAGTATATGAAATAGTCACTGTTTCAGTATTTCAACAGATACTTTACACACTGTATGGGGTGCTCAAGCTTTGTTTTGATCACCCAGTTTTTATTTTGTTTCACTGCTTAGGTAAAGTGCAACATCCACAAATATAGCAGAAGACATTAGAGCTATTTTTGCATTTTCTTCTCTCACAATTGGCTATATTTCTGAAATACAAAACTTATATTCAAGCTAGTTGTCACCTTGGAAAAGCATTTTCAGAATTGTCAGTTAATTAAAACATTAAGGTTGCATTCAACATACCACTTTTCATAAGAAATAGTTAAAGGTTCAACAAAATGTGTTTCATCTGGTTTGTACAAAGAACATTTCTATCATCATGACTGAAAATAGTGGAAGTTGATCAAGTTTGATGCTTTTTATTCACTGAAGATACTTGAATCACGACTTTTGTAGTTGCATTAACTTTAAATGATATTGAAAAACTGTTTTCAAAGTTATGTCATTAGTCTGCATTTGGATGAAGCTGAATCTGTCCTTTGAGTTTACGAGAAATCTTGATGATATAGAGCAAAATGGATTTCATTTTTGAAATCAACACCCCCAAATTACTAGGAAACACCAGACAACAAAAACCATGTTCCCCAGTGTTATTTATCTCAATTCATGCCATTAGCTTATTACCTCTGTTTTAGTGAAGGTGGTGGTATTGTTTACAGTCGTGTTTGTTTGTTTGTGGACAAGATATCTCAAGAACTGCTGGATGGATTTGGATGAAACTTTCAGGAATGTTTGGTCTTGTGACTGGCACGAACTGATTAGATATTGGTACCGAACAAGGATTCTAGATTATTTGTTATATTTACTTTACATGATTACAATCTTATGTTGACTTTCAAGTCTTTCTCAATTATCTTCCTTTAGGCTCTTTAAAAAGTTTTATTTTTGTTTCTCTATCATTAATTTTATTTACGTCTCTATTTTATTAATGGATAAAGAAATCAAACTACATGAAAAAACGGCAGCAAAACCGTTCAGAAATTAAATAACATGCATTCATCACTCCACTCTCACCACCTTCATCCACTACAAACACACAGACTCACACTCATACCTCAACTTCTCCTCCTCCCTCCCTAAACACACCAAGCTTTCTGTCCCCTATTCCTAATTCCTCCATCTACGCAGGTTCTGCAGTGATGACAATGACTTTGAGACTCAGTCTCAACTCATGGCTCACCACTTCATCCTACATGGATGTCCCTTCACCACTATCCACACCGCCCTTGCCAGAGCACCTTCCATGGACTGTGCATCTGCTCTCTTCCCCACACCTGCCCCACCATCTACCCTCACCTACCACCCCACCACCCTACCTCTCCAATGCACCGTTCTCCGAGCCTTCCAGCGACTCATCGAACCACTCCACTTTGTATATCTTCCCTAACCAACCCCTCCCCTCCTTCAAACAAGCCCACAACCTACGAGACCTCTTGGTTCACAGCTCCCTTAACCCAATGTCCCAACCCGGCTCGTTCCCCTGCTGCACTTGCCCTTATCTCTCCAACACCACCCTCCTCACCGGCACCCATCATCGACACTATCATATCACCGACTCCTTCACCTGCATGTCTACCAATGTCATCTACTGCATCTTCTGCACTTTCTGCCCTTCTCTATACATTAGGCAAACGGGACACTGCTTGGCTGACCAGTTCGCGGAACACCTCTGAAACATCCGACTCAGCAATGACACCCTGGTCTTGCACCATTTCTGCTTTACTGGTCACTCTTTGCAACACCTGTTTGTGTTTGGATTGTCCTTGCACAGGGGCCATCTGGACTCCCGTCTTCGCCCTGAACAGGGATTAATCTTCTCTCTTCGCTTCTTTGCGCCACATGGGCTCAATTCTCCTTCCCTCTTCGTCTACCCCCTCCTCCTCCTACCCACCTCTCCTCCGATTCCTACTTCTCTTCAGTCCTACTCTTCTCTCTTCTCTTCACTCCTACCCACCTTCTCCTTCATCGTCACCCCTCCCTCGTAACCCCACCCCTACACAATTCAACCCACCTCCCCATCCATTCCATCCCACCCCACCCAATCTCTTACACCCACTCCCACATACCCCGCCCTCAGCCTAATCCACGCCCCACCACCAACACACCATACCACACAACACATCACACCACCACGCACACACCTACCCAAGCACTCACACATGTCAAGGTCACCAATCCTCTTCCACATGCACATACATGCTCTCTTATACACAAGCACGTGCACCTTCATTTTGGGATCACCACTACTTTATCTCCTTCTTCCTAGCTCTCCTGTGTGACCCCTCTGTCCGGCATTCACCATGATAGATCGCTAGCCACTACGCATTCTTTATTTTCTCTCCATGTTCCTTTCTGTGGAAGAGGCTCGAAACATTAAAGACTTTTTCACTTCCCGAGCATTATACTAATACATCTGTTTGTTGTCTACACCACCTGTCTTCGTTTTTTGCTTTTTTTTTTTTTTTTGTGAATTCTCCCCATATATATATTATACATACACATTAACACTTTACAGTATATTTACATATATACATACATCTATACATTGATCTAACACAACAGGAATACTAAAGGAAGGCCGGAATTTAAGAGAAGAGAAAACCAAAAGGTCTCATGCTATTCATTTAAAAATTCCTGAGTAGAACTTATTATTATTATCTCTGCCTTTAAAACTATTTTGAATAGTGAATTTGTTAACTTTGGCTTGTAAGGTTAAACTATTTATTACTGTTACTAAATTCCTTGACTACCATTGAGAGTGATCAGATACTGGACCAGGATTCTGGATTATTTTTCCGTTTCTTTATTTAATTTTTGAAAGCAGTCGAGCTCATTTTTAGTATTCTCATTTATGAGAGCAGTTGAGTTTATTTCAGATATTCTCATTTTAAAAATCGTCTCAAGCTAATCGTTGAGAGAATGTTGGTGTTGCTTTGGTGGAGGTTTGTGCTCTCTGAGTGCTCTTGCTTGAGTTATTTCTTGCTGCTAATTTTTTTTTTTTAATGTGAATTACTGCTTACCAAAATTATTTTAGGTATCACTATGAATTTTAAAAAATATTTAGATGTAATTTCTACTGTACTTGGAGAGCATCCAAAAAGAAACATTTTGATACCTTATTTGTGAAATTTGGATGAATATTTGAGGAAATATGATAATCTGAATCGTCAGCAAATGGGTTGAAATCTTGCCTAATTGAATAACTAGCCATATTTGTGTTGTCATATTTTTGAAACTGAAGTGATAATCACCTTCAAGTTATATGAATTAATAGTGACCATGGGATAGCAGTTGCTTTCTTTTTCAGATTCTTGGAAAGAAATCTTTTTTTGGCAATTTTTAAAATATTTATGTAAAGCCTATTTTGTTACATGTCACAACTAGTCAATTTCACAGTGTTTTTAGACCTACTTAAATCCAAAAGTACATGCCACAGGGACTTGAGTTTTGGCATATTTGTAGTAGGTAAGAGTTAAATAAATCTTGAGATTTTGGGATATGACACCATAACAATAAAATTTTAATGGACTATTAAAAATGGCTATAAATGGCAAAGTTTTGGATCAGATATCTACATAAGTTGAATTTTTTCCATTTTTTTTTTTTTTTAGTACAGTTTTGGAAATAATGGGAGTAAGCTTTTTATGAAAAAAGATTTTTTGAAAATTTGAAGAAGTTTACTAACTTAGTGAGAGTAATGAATAAAATATTCTCTGTGTGCCAAGCTTGTAAAATAAAGAAGCACATACATAACTTCATATGCAAATCTCTCGAGATAACCAAGTTTGTAGAAGGGTGGGGGGAAAAATGCATTAAGAATTGATACCAGCAGAGCTTGTTCAAGATAGAAAGGATTAGGAAGAAAGTAAGTAAAGCATGGTGAGTAAAGAATAGTGACAAGTTTCAAGACAATGTTTATCAATGCTACTCCCAGAGATGAATTTGCAGTGGGAGACTTATAATACCACCACCACCCCTCCATTTTTGTTTTTTTTTATACAACACTTTGGTTGTTGAAATACACTGCTTTTGTTTAAATTGATTTTGAAAATAACTTTTCATAATTTTCTGTGGTTGGATGCCCTTCCTAATGCCAGCAGCTTTTCATTATGTACTCGGTGCTTTTTTCGTGCCACCAGCACTAGTGAAGTTGCTATGCAGCTTGCAAGACTAGGAAACCCAAAGTGGTCTTTATCTTGGATGTATGATTGAGCAGAGTATTAAAAGTGATATGAAACATAGGACAACTTGTAGCGTGTATAAGGGGAAGCTGAGAGATATGGTCAATGGAAGTAGTAGGTGTGTGGGATTTGTTTTTTGCCCTTAAGCAATAATGAGAGAAAGAGAGAAGAGGCAAAAGTGAGCCACAAACTTTCATGAGAGAGACAAAATGTTGGTTTAAAATTTTGGCACAAGGCCAGCAGTTTTGGGGAGGGGCTAGTCAATTACATTGACCCTCATTGCTCAACTGGTACTTATTTTATCGACCTTAGCAGAATGTAAGCTCAGAATGTAAAGACAGAAAACAATACCTTGCCAAAACAGGAGGAGTGGGGTAGATGTTTTCATGAATCAACTTGATCCCCTGCTGTTCACAGTCCCAGATGAACCTACATATATGTGTGGGTGTGTGTATGATATCCACCTGTCATTTCCTGCATTATCTTGCTCTGTAATTAAGTGTGAGTAGAACTGGATACTTTTTCATGATATTGCTTATCCTTCTGTAATCATTCCTCTCTACCCACATTTTATATTGGTCACTGTCCTAAGCCCCCAAATTATTTCTCTATCACCATACATCTCTCTCTACACTTGCCCAACACTCTTATAACCTGTCTAACTATACATCATCTCCACCCTCTTTCATTTCCCCCTTATTACTACTCTGCTGCTCTTCACCCCTTTTCTATACTGTCAGTCATTTCTTCTCCCTTTCCTCAGGTACTGCTGGTTACTCTGCAATCCTACCCAATTTCTACATTTGTCACCTACTCTTCCCTTTTCTTTACCTTTCCTACTTACTATCATCCCTCAACACTTATTCTTCATTATATTCACCCTCTCCCAGCCTCTACCCACTCACACTTATTGTTCTTCTGTCACCAGTCACATCTACTCACCTCATGTCTTAAGGGTGCACTGTCACACCTCATCACCACTATTTTTATCTCTTTCTGGTTCCAACCTTTCTTCTATAATGCGAGTAGTTTCTCTTTACAAGAAATGAAGGGTATCCAGTCATAGAAACCATGCCAAAGCCAGTTTTGAAACTCAGTGCTCTCCTCCAATCCATACCAGCATGGAAGACAGATGTTAAATAATGATTTTCATTTTATTAGTCTGGTCTGGAGGATGGGGCATAGGTCTTCTTCCAGATCAAACTATTTTAATATTAAAATTAACTCATCTCAGATATTAAGTTTTGTTAAAGAAGAGTTAGGGAATAGTGAGTACAAAATTCATGTTTATTTTGTAGATGGTTTGTGTTATTTCTTTGCAACATTTACATATTTCTATATATCTACATTATATTCATTTATGTCATTGCATTTTTTTCTGATATATTTTAGAATGCGTGGAGCTCTTTTATTTACCACAATTCTCTTGATTGGAGCAGGATGGGCTTTCATTAAACACATGTTGTCTGATAAAGAGAAAAAACTGTTCATTATAATTATTCCACTTCAAGTAAGATTTTTAAATAATTTTGTAATTTTGTTTAAATAAGAATTTATTTTGTTTTTTGAATTATTCGTCAGTCTTTTGTTTCAAATTGCAAATAGGAGGAAACACTTTGTTTGCATATGTATGTGTCAGTCTCTCTCTTTTACCTCTATGTCACACATACATCAAATTATTTAAACTACAGTTTTTAAGCCTTTCACTATCTTATTATTCTCTTCATACTCAAAGAAATAAAGAAGAGTGCCCTGATATGTTTCACAGTTTGTTGACTGCCTATGAGAAGACAATCATCCTACTCATTTCTTTGCCCACAAAGAGGACTTAGAATGAATAGCTTTGTGGGTAGAGGAATGCAAAGGTATTTACTTCTCTGATGAATTTCGAATAAGCTGTAAAACATGTCAGGACAATCTTCTTTATTTTTCTGTGTACTAAAATAACAAAATGTACTCACATCTTTCATTTGTTTTTGGATTTCAGTTGTTTGTAAGTGTTCCACAAAAGGTTGTGTTGCTACGAAGCTTGCTTTGCAGCCATGTGGATGAAACTTATTCCCTTCATTCCTCATATGTATAACATGTCCATACCAGTGCAGTATTCTCTCCTGTACATTATGATTGTTACTTTTCATGCTCAGTTTTTCTCTTAGTACACTTGATGTATGCTAATATCACATATCTTGTGACCCTCTTTAGTACTTAAACAGCATACATTCACCTCTTATTAGAAGAGAGAGAAGGCATTTTGTTGCTAACAGAAGTAATAACTACCTTGTTTTCCTCACTCTGTCCTTAGTCTGGTTGATAAACTTTTGCAAGACTCACCTCAACTAATGATGTTTCTGGGCAGTTGACTGACTGCTAATTACTCATGTAAAACTATTACATATGAAATCTTTTTTCTGTACCATCTTACTTGAGATCCAACTGCAATTGTTTCACACACATATGCATGCATATATATATTGAATTGATAAAGGAGAAGGAACAGAGAATTTTAATGGAATTTTTCACCTTTTGCTGGTATTTTAATACATGATTTTTTTTTTTTCTTTTGTCACTGTCAATGACAGTTAAAATTCGAAATTATAAAATTATTTAGAAACTTCTGATAAATTGATATTTTGTATAAGCTAAGATATAAACTAATTTTCACCAATATTGCCTTTGATGGTAGGTATTGGCCAATGTAGCTTGGATTATCGTTGAGGAAAGTGAAGAAGGGCAATCACAGTACACAGTTTGGAAAGAAATATTCATTCTTGTTGATTTGTTGTGCTGTGGAGCCATTTTGTTTCCTGTTGTATGGTAAGATTTGTTTTTATTCATTCAGTTTTATTTTTTAAGTCATATTTCCTCACCTGGGCAAAAATTACTCCAATGGAAGGTATGTAGCAAAATCTTAAATAAATGTGAATAATTAGCAATGTGTGTAGGGAAGCTACAAGGTGTTAGTGTTTGCAGAAGATTAAATACATAGTACCACTAGTTATATGGAAGAACAAAACAACAACAGAAAAAATATACATACATATATGGCACTGGAAATACAAAAGTAATAAACAGGTAGTGTCTTTAATTGACAAAAAAAAAAAAAAAAAAAAAGACTTCAGTCATCTTTGGAAGGTAATGAATAGATCTGTTGTGTTGTGAAATGGCTCACCTGAAAAACTGTGTCTAATTGAGAAATGTATGGGTATAGGCCAATGGGACTATCTTCCAGATCTAGTGCCTAGTAGTGGAGAAGAAATTGAAATACTAGTGGAAAGGAGTACTGATGATGCAGTTGCCTAGGAAAAAGTGAAAGGTAGTGTTAAGTTGAGACTTTATGGCTTCTTTTAGATGATCTATACTGATAGAATTACATTTCCCATTAATGTCCACAATGAACTATTTTGTTTTTCTGTCAAGTACTCTGTAGGGTTCAGAGTACAAGAGTTGAAATTTTGCTGGTAAGCTTCCATTTCATTGAGGTCACCAGGTGTAGCAACTAAATAATTGCTAGATATATTAAACGAAGTGATGAAAGATGTGGTTAATAATCAATCAATATCCAACAACAGTGAATTGGAAAAAAAATGGAAGTTTGTATTGTGAATAAGTGTGTTTACAAAGTAAATTTCATTTGTCTAGTTTCCTTATAGTGGCCTGGCAATAAGTGTATAGGAGGAGGAAGGTAAAAAGTTCAAAGCTTATGTGGAGGGAGTTTATTAGTGTGTGTTTATGAAACAGTAAAATGCTGTCTGATGCTGACTGAAAGAAGTTACTTATTTTCTTTCTCAGAAATTGCTAATATATACCTGGCTCAAATCTGAATTAGGTCACCTTGATAGGAGATGAATCAAGTTTATCTAGTTCCACCACAGTGTAAACAAATGGATTTTATGTGCACAATTAGAAAACACAACAGTCTACTAAAGGCAACAGACCAAATCTGTAGTTGGAGCAAAGCCTCTACCAGACCATGAGTGACATGGTGGTGGAACAGTAATGTTGACAGGGCCATAAAAGAGAAGAGATGGGTAAGAGGGAGTAGCAAAGACTCATATCAGAAAGCTAAAAGAGAAGCTAGACATCCAGTTTATCTAGCTATGGTAGGAGCAGAAAAGAAGAGGTTTGCCAATGTCCTACAGCATGAAGATCAGAGACTTGAAGTGTTCCAGTTTGCTAGACAGTGTGTTAGAGAGAATTGAGATATTGTGGGAGAGAAGTGTGTGTGAATGGATAATGGTATGCTTGCACTTAATGATGTGGACAAGAAAGAGGAGTGGAAAAGTTACTATGTAAGACTTGAATGTGGAGAATGAATGAGATAAAGGGAGTCTCAGAGGGACCAGCTATCCTAGTGGACAGCAGCATGGTAGATAAGGCAAATAAAACATGAAAACTGGGAAAGCCCCTGGTCCATCCATTATCACTGCTGAGATGCTCAAAATGTAGGATATGGGCTAGTCACCCGCACAGTTAATCAGGTCATTCAGGACGGTGTAATACCTAGTGACTGGCGTAGCAGCATAATTGTTAGCTGCTACAAGGGTAAGGGTGAGGCTTTAGATAGAAGTAATTATAGAGGCATCAAAGTCCTGGATGAGGTGATGAAAATTATGGACAGAGTTAAAGCCCAATTAATTAGGAGCAGAAGCTAAGAATAAACCAATATACTTTGCATTCGTTGATCTAGAGAAAGCCTTTGATAGAGTGCCCTGCTGTGTGATATGGTGGGCTCTGAGGAGGTTAGGGGTAGATGAGTGGCTTGTGAAAGCTGTACAGGCCATGTACAGAGACACCATCAGTAAAGCGAGTTAACCACGAGTACAACAAAGAATTTGGTATACAGGTAGGTGTTCATCAAGCCTCATTCCTCAGTCAACTCCTTTTCATTTTTACCCTCTAGGCCATAACAGAGGAATTCACAACTAGCAGCCCCTGGGAACTACTATTTGCTGATGATTTTGCCCTCGTAGCAGAGTCCATATCAGAGCTAGAAGAAAAATTCTAGGTGTGGAAGCAAAACCTGGAATCTTAAGGTTAACTAAGCAAAGACTAAGGTCTTAGTAAGCAAGAAAACAGACAAGCATATACCCCCTTCAGATAGGTGACCCTATTCAATTTGTAGGCAAGAACTCCATTCAGTGTATGCAGTGTAAGCTGTGAACACACAACAGGCACTGTTGATTAATAGGAAGGTTATCAGTGAAAGTGTTCATCTGTGGAAGATGCACAGGATCCATAAAAACTACAGAGACTTGGGAAATTGAGTCTCTGAAATGTCCTGGTGGCTTGTTAGAGGTAGTAGATAATTTCTGCTACCTAGGGGACCAAATTAGAAGTGGAAGAGGATGCACAAAGAGTGTAATAACTAAGAATAGGATGGAGGAAATTCAAAGAACTTTTACCTCTGTTGGCTACAAAAAGTTTCCCTCTCTTAGTGAAAGGAAAATTGTATGATGCATGTGTACAGACAGCAATTCTACATGTTAGTGAGACATGGGCCCTGAATGCAGAGGACATGCAAAGGAAGGAGGCTAGTATGCTCCGCTGGGTGTATAATGTAAGTACACATGTTTGACAGAGTGCTAGTGTATTGAGAGAGAAGTTAGGCATAAAAGGAATTAGATATAGTGTGCAAAAGAAAAGACCACTGATTTGGTCATATGATGCAGGTGGATGCCGACAGCTCCACAAAAAAGTGCTGATTTCTCAAAGTAGATGGGACATGTGGAATTGAGAGACCCATGAAAACATGGGATGAGCTCAGGGTGCTGAAACTTTCAGATGAGATGACAAAAGACTGAGATGCCTACCACTTTGCTTTACTCAAGAAAACCCGTAATGTCCAGCAGAAGTGTTAAGGCTGCTCTCTCTGATGAAAAGGATTGGCCTGGAAGAGTCTGGTGCCAGTGTCAGGTAAAAGCACTCAGAACACTCTGTAAAGTGGTTGGCATTAGAAGGGGCATCCAGCTGTAGAAACCATGCCAAATTAGACTGGAACCTGGTGCAGCTATCCAGCTTACCAGCTCTGTTCAAACTATCTAACCCATACCAGCATGGACAACAGACGTTAAATGTAAAGGTACATCAAAACTCAGGTTTTGATCCTTGGTCACAAATCTATTACATTCCTCCTACAAATATATCTATTACTTTAAAATGCTTTTTGTTATTAAACTTCTACTCTCAACAGAAAAACTTTGATGAACATTTGAAAGTAGCTTGTGTTGGAAATAACATTTGACAATCGTGTATGAGACATACAAGTGGGAGTTTGTGAAATCCTTGTAGCTGCTTGTTTAAAATAAAATATATTTGAAATATTTATAACCATAATAAATCATAGCTCAATATATAGTTTTCACCAGGGAAGTTTTTTTCAAACAAATGAGATTTTGCTTGTTAAGCATCTATTTTGCAATTGAATTATTGTAGCATGTAGACAGGTTCCATCTTCAACCAACAACCACAGCTTGTTTATTCAGAAAACATTTTCATACTTTAAATTCCTGTTTCAGCATGAGGTCTGACGTTTTTCTATTATTAATGTAGTATTTGTTTTTGTATCATTTACATATCCTTCAATTTCCCATTCTTGCTGCTTTTGTATCTGTGAACTCCATCACAAACTCCACAGGTAGAAAAAATGTATGGTAATATTAAGCTTTAGTAGAATGAATTCAAAAGAACGTTTATGCTGTGTATACAATCATAAAATCAAATCATTATCAATGATAAATGAAGCAATAAATTTAAAAAAGCATTTCAAATTAACAGCTGACATTAGAAATCAAAGGGAGATAATTTACTTTACAATGTGATTGAAACTGATCAGTGAAGCATATTTCATAAATAGAGGGTTGATTTTTATGATCGTAAATAGCAAAAGCTCATTTTCAAATTCACTCCACTAAACCTTGATATTGCCAAAGCTTCATCTTCTAGTAAGCTCTTCTCTTTTTGAACAAATGAAAATACTTGTTCATATATCTAATTTGACAATATCTGAATAGAGACTGAGTAAATTGTTAGTAAAACTAATTCATATAAAAAAGAAATACTTCACCGGGTACAATATAATTAAGAATAAGAAAATAGAAAATATCAATATTGAGAGAAAAATAAGATAGGAAAACACATAGGATATGTATCTACATTAGGTAGAGGGGAAACCATAGGGGTGAGTAGTTACAGAAAGGGTTTTTGAATTCATTCTTTCTCCATATACTTTCACTTCATATATAAATAAAAATAGTTTTATTAATATTAGGCTGATATGTATGGGATATGACATAAAATGTGAATGATATTGAAATAAAATTCTATTTTAATGAAAGGGAAAAGTTGGTTGCAGATGGGTACAACAAATGTTGACTTCATTCTTTCCCAGTTAAACATTACAAGTTTGAATGAACTTTCTTGATGAAAAGTATTCAAATATTGCTGAATGTGTTCAGCTTGGTGGATGAGAGTATCACCGTTCACTCTTCCATTTTAGGCTTCCCTGTGTTTTATGTATAGTTTTGAAAAACTTGACTTTGACATAAATGTTGTTTATGAGATAAAGCAATGAGATGTAAGGGTATCAGTGCTTTTATCCCCAAGTGATAGGAGAAATACATAATAATTAACTTTAATTAGATTTGAACCTTCATTCTATGTTTCACAATACAAATGATGGGGAG
This sequence comes from Octopus bimaculoides, assembly GCF_046866305.1. Classification (NCBI taxonomy): domain Eukaryota; kingdom Metazoa; phylum Mollusca; class Cephalopoda; order Octopoda; family Octopodidae; genus Octopus; species Octopus bimaculoides. The sequence continues at coordinate 110,437,066 of NC_142928.1, forward strand.
AAAAAAAATTTCATTTCCATAAATACAATATAGAATATTAAATTTTAGTTAAATTCACATATTCAATATATGCTTTATATTGAACAATAAATAATTAAATTTAAACTCCACGCTTCATTAAAACAAATACGACTTATAATATTGGGTCATTCCATAAATAATGCTGTTTTTTCAATTGCATGAGCTAAAGTCAGAGGGGTATGGGATAAGAGAGCAATTCGATTGTTATTTTTTCAAAGCTATAATGGAAGTGACAAAGGAGCATTTTCGGCATATTTTGCTTTATAAGTTCAATAAAGACAACAACGCAACAGAAAGTGCAAGGAATATTAATGCAGTATATGGGGATTGGACAATAAGCGTAAGCCAGTGTCAATGGTGCTTCTAGAAATTCCGAGCCAGAAACTACAGGCTGGAAGATGAGGCTCATCCTGGAAGATCTGTAGAGCTCGACGAGAACGTCCTGCAAACCCTGGTGGAACAAAATCCCATCATAACTGTTGAGGAACTAGCAGAGAAGCTTAGATTTGGTCATCCAACCATTCATCAACACCTGTGTGCCATTGAAAAAGTCAGCAAATTGGGTCAATAGGTTCCTCACAAACTTTCCAAGTATAATTGCGCACAGAGAGTGAATGTGTGCTCTTTTTTACTGTAACCTTTTTTCGCGAATGAACCTTTTTTGGACTGAGTAGTGACTGGTGACGAAAAATGACTTCTCTATAAAAATGTCAAGCAGTGGGTAGGAAAAGGAGAAAAACTGGCAACCCAGGCTAAAGAAGGTCTTCACTCACGTAAGGTGTTGTTATCTGTTTGGTGGGATATGAAAAGCCGAGTTCACTTTTAAACCTAAACCAAATGATAACAAAGGAGATCTACTGTGAATAGCTTGAGTGGCTTAAGTTAGCACTAGAAGAAAAACGACCATCTGATTTGAAGATGAAAGGCATTCTTCCATCAGGATAATACTCAGCCACATACAGCAGGGATGACATTCCAAAGGTTGGAGCAGTTTGAATGGGAAATGATGCCCCACCCACCATATTTGCTGGACATTGCCCCATCTGATTATCATTTATTCCGCAGTCTTCAAAATCATTTGGACGGAAAAAATATGAATTTTGTAGATGAAGTCAGAACAATACTAGAGGAGTATTCTTCATCACAGACAAGTGAATTTTGGAAGAGGGGCCTTGCAAGAGTACCAGATAGATGGAAAAGTATTGTAGAAAGAAGGGAGAGTATATTTTAGATTTAAAAAAACTTTCTTTATCTTAATTTTGAAAAATAAAAGAAGTATAAAAAAACTGCATTATTTATGGGATGACCCAGTAGATGGAAAGCTGTAAGAAAGAGGAAAATGACGTGTAAATCATACAAAGAAATCAAAGTTTCAAATTTTATTTGTTCTGCAGGTCAATACGACATTTACAAGATGCTTCACAGACTGATGGCAAAGCAGTTATATCTCTCAATAAGTTAAAATTATTTAGACAGTTTTATATTTTGGTAAGTATTAATTTCTCACCTTTTAAGTTATCATGCCACTTAGTGTTCATTCACTATACACCTCTGTATCTCTCAAGTCTGGCAATATTTCTCAGAATAGACTTTACTAATGAGGTCTGATAAGATTAAAACATGACCAAGGTTGTCACTGTTTTGCCCAACATCAGATTTATTCCATATTGTATTCTATATATATCTGCCCCTCTCCCATTTCTTTTGGTTGGAAAATAGGAGTGTATAGTAAAATACAACTTTGTGTTTCAACTGTATATTTGAAGAAACTAAATTATCACTTTCATGTTCATTTTACTATGCTTGGAGGTGTCTTGTCTGTGACAGTAACTAACCACTTGTTGTGACTCTTTGTTATCTCCTTAGTGAGGTTTTGCCTTTTCAGATCAATTTTCAACACTTTTTTCTATGTCTTCCTCTTCTGCAGGTTTCTTTCACTTGGATTTCTTGGCACTTCTTTATCCAACTGTTATCATCTATACCCATAACTGTATCAGCACAGTCTGTTCTCTAGCACACTACACTTGATTCCTCTTATACTCAACTTTTCTCTCAGCTCATTTGTGCTCTCATTTATATGCACTTTACCCATCCAGCTGCATATGCTTGTCTCATTCACACATTCACCATATTCAATGCCTGTGTTTTGCCAGCTTGCATTGTTGTCAATAGAGACTCTTGAACTTTTCCCACCATTTTCACATTGGCTACTGTTGCATTTGAAACCCCATTCTCCATTGCTAATTATGTCATCTAGATAACAAAAGCTATAAACTACTTTTAAGGAGACCTCTGAACATTTGTAAGAGTTTATTTCATGAGTACTTTTTATCATTTATACTTGTTTTATATATCCTTTACTTGAAAAACAAAGGTTAGTAAAAGGAAAGGTATTTGGTTGCAAAACAGTGCCCTGATAATATATTCATCTATCTGATGTTAGCATAGAAAAACAGACATAAAAAACAAATTAAATGCTGTGTGTGTGTTTACAACTGTGTATTTGCTACATAGTAAGACCTCCTCTGTTAGTTTGGCTCTGATCTCACTACAGTTGATGTTTATCATATCAGAATTCCTGCTCCCTCCTTTTCTGCATATCAAGCATGACTGTTTCCCAGATAATATCCAAGACATGTCTTCTTTATTGCAACAAATTAATCCTATCTTTTTACATATAACATTTTTTGTTTCTTTTTGTCTATTGTAGAACAAATGAAACTGAAATTGTTATTACATTTTCTAATATTTCAGATTGTCTGCTATATTTATTTTACTAGAATAATTGTCTATTTACTAAAGGTAAGTCCATTTTTTTTTTATGTGCATGAGTTGGGTAAATATGGAGTTTGAATCATTTGTATTTTTGTGAACTTTAAACATATTTTGTAGGTCAGTGTTCATTGAAGTATATATTTGTCTCTCATAAAATAACTGAAACCTATTTTCAACTAACTAAGATTTAGTTTGAATTGTTAACCTAAGAAAGAGAAGGTGTTCCTTACTCTCATATGCTCTCCACCACTAGAAGATTGTATGAGGTTCTAGAATATTCTCTAACTACATGTCTGAATTGAGTTTTTGCAGAAAAACAAACTTTAATAAAGTATCTCTCTCTGCAGTTGTTGGTCAGTTTTGTTCTGAAAGTATTACTTATTTACACACTGAGGTGTGTATTGGTGATATTTTTAAGGAAAAAAGCAACATCCATATTTTTCATGAACTAAACTATAATTTATATACTGCCTCAAATAGTCTTTACTTAAAGATACCTCAAAATTGGTAAGAACAAAGCACAAAATAATGATCTATTATTACTCTTTTACTTGTTTCAGTCATTTGACTGTGGCCATGCTGGAGCACTGCTTTTAGTTGAGCAAATTGACCCCAAGACTTATTCTTTGTAAGCCTCAGTCTCTTTTGCCGAACTGCGAGGTTACGGGAACGTAAACACACCAGCATCGGTTATCAAGTGATGTTGGGGGGACAAACAGACACGCTAACATATACACACACATACATATATATATATATATATATATATATATATATATATATATATATATATATGATGGGCTTCTTTCAGTTTCTGTCTATCAAATCCACTCACAAAGCTATAGTAGAAGACACTTGCCCATGGTGCCATGCAGTGGGACTGAACCCGGAACCATGTGGTTCATTCAAGCTACTTACCACACAGCTACTCCTACGCCTATTGTTGTGCAGTAAGAATATTCAGTGTTTATATGCTTCGTACTATAAGATTATTAAAATTATTTTAATATTTTCACCTTTTACCAAGGTTATTTATTTAGTGGATGCCTTTATATGTATCTTTTTATATTCCAGCAAATTGTACTTTTTTCTTTCATTAAAAAAAAATCAAAAAACAAACCCTCATTAAAATGTTTTGTGAACAACAGATCCTACTTTAAACTGCACAGTATATTGTTGCACTTTTGATTGTTTTTCCTTGTCATTTTATGAAGGTGTATGTGTGTAGTATCTAATGGAGGTTGTTGTTTGTCTAACAGACTGGTCTCTAAAAGATATTAGATTCTGTTAAATTGTTTGAAGAACTTATTTCAATATTGATATCTTGTTTATATTTTTGAATTACAGATTACAGTACCATTTAAGTATGAGTGGTTGGATCCTATGTTTAAAGAAATGGCAACATTTATCTTTTTCATAGTGACGGGCTATAAATTCCGTCCAGCCTCTGATAATCCTTACTTGCAAGTTCCTCAAGACAGTGATGAAGAGATAGAAATGGAGGAAGTGTAAGTTAAAGTCCATTCCTTTCTGAATATTAGAGCAATAGTTATTGCTTTGCTCAACAGTATCAGTAGCTATTAGATACTAAGCTTGTCACCCATTTTTTCATGCTCTTTTTCTCCATTTTAGCATCCCAACAACTTTCCCTACCTTCATATCCTTAATTTTGCTTTCAACAGTATAGCTATCTATTTCAATAGTTGGTCCTTCTGGTTTACTATAAAGTGTACCTGGTGCAAGCTATTGACACATGAAAGGTGCAGCAGTATCAGCGGAAAGTTAACAGAAAAAGTAGACGTTATGTGTGGCAGATGTGTAGGTACAATAAACACTAGGAATGTACAGAAAATAGACTTCTTCATAAGAATGGGCTGGGCAAGGTTCAGAGAGCATCTATCTTTGTTGGTAACAAATGGCCTCTCCCTGCAGGGCAGATTGTATGATGCTTGTGTACAAACAGCCATGTGACATAGAGTTAAACATGGGCTGTGACTGCAGAGGATATGCAAAGGCTTGAAAGAAATGAAGCCAGCGCATGTTCTGCTGGATGAGCAATGTTAATGTGCATGTAGGACAGAATGTAAATGTTTTAAGGGAAAAATTGGGTATAAGTGGCATCAGATGTAATGTGCAAGAGAGGAGACTGTTGGTATTGGTCGTGTGATGTGAATGGATGAGGACAGCTGTGTAAAGAAGGAAATATGTGGCAGGGGTACACCCAGGAAGATGTGGGATAAGGTGGTGAAATATGATCTTTGGTTGTTGAGCCTCATTGGAGGTGCAGACAAGTGATCAAGTCTTCTGGCAATTTGCTGTGAAATTTGGGCCAGTGCTGATGACATGTAAAATACACCCAATACACTCTGTAAAGTGGTTGACATTAGGAAGGGTATGTAGCAGTAAAAACCAAACTAAAACAGATGACTGGAACCTAATGCAACTCTCTGGTCGAACCATTTAACCCATGCCAGTATGGAAAACGGATGTTAAATGATGATGATAAAGTAATTCCTCTTCCATTATTTTCATTCAGTAACCTTTTATAGTAACATTTCAAAGCCTCTTTTTCTTAGCATTAGTAAGGGAAAGTGCACCACTATCATTCTCTCTTTTACTCTTTTACTTGTTTCAGTCATTTGACTGCAGCCATGCTGGAGCACCGCCTTTAGTTGAGCAAATCGACCCCAGGACTTATTCTTTTTGGAAGCCTAGTACTTATTCTAACCCGCTAAGTTACGGGGACGTAAACACACCACCATCGGTTGTCAAGCGATGTGTGTGTGTGGGGGGGGGGGGGGAAACACAGACAAACAAACATATACACACACATACATATAGATACATATATATCACGGGCTTCTTTCAGTTTCCGTCTACCAAATCCACTCACAAAGCTTTGGTCAGCCCGGGGCTATAGTAGAAGAAACTTGCCCAAGGTGCCACGCAGTAGGAATGAACCCGGAACCATGTGGTTGGTAAGCTAGCTACCTACCACACAGCCACTCCTGCACCTATACAATTTTCCCCAAAAACATTTTGCTTTGCATTTATGAACACCTTGACACTCTCACAGAACATTATTAAACCTCTTATTTTCAACTTCTCTCCATGCTTACATACTTATTGCTTAGCTTCTTTTCTAGCTACCTAGTAATAATACCTTCCTTGTCTTACACTCTTTCCAGATATGTTTCATAGCATTTATGGATCTGGATTTTATGTTATTCTACTGCCATGCCAGTTTCCATCCTGCAAGAGCCTTGTTTATGGTTGTCCTAGGGAAATCCCAGTTGTTCACTATTTGTGATAAGTCACTATCTCATCCTGTTTTTTGCTGAGTCTACTAGTATTTTTTTTAACCTATGTCTTCCAAATGCTCCTTCTTCAGATTGCTATGTCTGAGCTCTTATTCTGTTGCTAGTCATTGGAAAAGGATGTAGTTTTCATCACCAGTTCATTTTGTTTTGTTTGTATGAATGAAGATCAAGTCGTTGATCAGTTTCCTGCAATTTAAGTAGCAAATGATTGTTTGAAGCTGAGAACTCAAAAATCATTGATTCCTCCTTATTCCTTATACTATATTCCTATAAGCTAGAGTAGTCATCACATAGTCATTTGATGTTGACACAACTGTTATTTCCTAGAGAGTATTTATTGAAACTAAGATTGAACAAGCTGTATTCTTACAAGACTCATTCATTTTTATCTAACTTGTACTATTTTGATTTATTTTCTACAGGTTAACTAAAAATAGTGCTTTGGACAATGTAGTGAAAGTAAGTCGGTCATCAAAAACTCAGGAGACTGAGCCAAACACTGGTGCTAAGCAGAGAGAGAGCAGTCACGAATACGACTGAAGTCAATCAAGACTTCAGTAAGAGTTGAAAAACTGGGGAAACTGTAAATAAACCATGGAAAGAACTGGACCTAAATCAATTGTAAATTCTACACATCTTTTAACAATGATATTTAATTATTATTTCCAGGACCAATTTGTTTTGTCAGAGATAGACTATGACCACCACCCCTCATGGAACAGTATGGTCAGGTGAAGAACATAGTGATAATGCTGGTTGGGATTATCATATCAAGATTGTTTCAGCAGGTTTTAATTTATTTGGCTTTAAATGTATGCAGCTGTTATTTATCACTATATGATCAAATTGTTCTTTACTGCATATGCTATTTTCTGCAAAACTAGGTCAACTTTCACCTGTTAGAATTAAGATTTTTATATAGGTTACAACAGCACTCACAAACAAAAGTTATAGCTAACATTTATCTTAAAATTAGGCTAGTTGATTTGAGATTTCAAGGTGGAGTCAATTGTGATTTAAAATCCTATTGCTCATACCTTTAAAGAAGTGAATCCTTTCTTTCCTTTGTTTCAGCCAAAGTAATTCAACTCTACTTTGATCTTTTATAAGGCATTCTGATTGTATTCTCAATGCATTGGGAGATCATGTCACAATATCATTTTGGCATCATTTGGAAACTTGATGTATTTGAGATTTTATTCAAGGAAATACAGGCTTTGTTATTAATCATTTTATTCTTGCTTGAAATGTTGCCCCCAAATCATCCTAACAAAAAAGCATTATATCAGTGAGACAGCGGGTGACTTGTTAGGGTTCTGTGAATGCTCAGCTAAAAAAAAAAAAAATTATAACACAGACTCCATTGCAGTTCTTGAAACCCTTCCTTTTGTTTCAGTTTCTTATATATATCTATTGTTGTACTAAAAAAAAAAGCAACAAAAATATTTTCATAGTTACCAGTATTTAAGCCACAAAAGAGTTCATAGCTGATGAATAATGAAAAAAAAACATTGGTTTATTCAAGATTGTAACTGAAAATTTTGCTCTGAACAATCCTGATGAGTGTTAATATTTTTTTCTTAGAAAACATCAAACAAATAATATCTGGGTAAAAGTCGAGCAAACTATCTGAAAAGTGTCCTTTTAAAATTCTATTCCTGAAGGAGGCTTTTAGTAAATAACAATATATACATAACTAAAATAAAAAAAAACTCTGAACAAATATTGCTTTGAAAGGAAGAAAAAAGAAATGGTTGTGAGTTTCTCACTTATTACACTCAGTTTTCATTGCTTGATTTCCTCTCAACTTTTATTCTTTTCAATGTTATATGAAGGGCAAAGATTTTACTTTATAAAACTTACAGCAGAATGTCATTTTCTGTCTAGGGACCAATTTTTGTATGAATGAAGCTTTTAAGATGCCTGCACAAACAACTGATATGTATTAATAGGAATGAAACACACTCTTCCTTGTCTTTGCTCATATCCCCACACCAAAAGATGAAAACTTATTTTGCAATCAATTACTAAACCAGCACTATTCATAGTGGGGAAAATTGAATTATGTTTGGTTAATGCATCAATCATAGTTTAATTTGTGTTAATTTCTCAGGTGTAGTTTATTTTTCATGTCAGTCTTTAAAGACCAATTTGTATAATGGTGGGAGAATAAAGTTCATTTAAAAAATCTCTTGTAACATATGACAATGCTATCTTGAATTGAAAAAAGGAAATGTGATGGTAGATGTCAAAGTCATATTGATATAGCAGGTGAAAGGTGGTGGTTCTTAAACATTGTATTCTACTGAGAACTCTCTATTGAGCACCAACTGTGATTGTCAAGGTATTGAATAAACTGTGTTTATAAACCATTTGTTTCAAATAAAATCTTTCATTCCTAATGATTCCAGCAGCAACTAGTCTTCTGTTAACAGCGATATGACTGGTAGTATCAACTATTTTCTTGTTTGGAACTATTTATAACAGTTATCCTTTTGGAAATGGCATGTGTCAGTCTTATCAAATTTAACATTGACATTTTGTACAGATTAAATAAAGACCAACGTTGTCTAAACATTCTTTTCTGTCTTTTCACTTTCCTTGTTCTATTATTGATTTATAATTATCATTTTAAATCAATTCCATAAGATTCAAACTCCAATGAGAAATACAGAACTGGTAGCAACAGAATGCAATAGAGCTTCAAAACTTTGCAGACGTCTGTGTAAAAACACAGACAACACAATGAAAGAAATTTGCATACTGGCTGTTGGTGCAAAATGCTTACTTGTGGGGAGATGAGTTGTTTCTATCTCTAGTAGTTGAACGTCCATCATTGATAAAACTAAGGAATGTTGAAATCATGGGATCGGATGGTCTCAGTGCTGGAGATGGTGGGGATTTATTGTCCCACTAGCAATATAAACATATGCATTTTTCACCAAACACCAATATGAGTTTCTCTCATGGTATTTACTGCAGTATAGTTTGTTCTAACAGAACATTCGCACTTAAGTAGGGATAAATATTACTTTTCAGTATTAATACTGCCTCTATTGCTAATATTGTTTAACAAGCTCACTGTATTGCTGGTGGGGAGATGAGTTGCTTCCATCTCTGACGGTCAAGCATCCATCATTGATAAAACTGAGGAAGGTTGAGATCATATGATCTGGTGCTCTCAACGTCAGAGGTGGCAGGGATTTATCTCCCCACTAGTAATATAAACTAGAGTGCAATTTACAGGTAACTACCACAGTACAGTTTGTACTAACAGAACGTCCATGTTTAAGTGGAGATAAGCTCTTGGTATTAATAGTGCCTCTGTCGCTAATATTTATTTCTTGAAATACGTTCCACATCACCCTGAACAATTATGGATGAAATACAACCATCATTTCAAGTATTTGAAACTGCCATGAATTGTATGAAAGCCCAACCCTCTCAAATCCAAATGACGACCTTTTTGAATTACTGAAACATGGGATTACCTCTCAAAACCAGGTTTTTCATTCTGATCCTGAAAATATGGGAAGCTTGCTTGGTTTCAAATGAATTTAAAACTGCAACCATTATAACCATCTTCAAGAAAGGAGATTGAAAATCTTATGGGAATTATCCTGGAATAACATTGCTCTTCATTGTAGAGAAGGGTCTTCCTGAATCCCAATGAGGTTTTTGTGTATCATGGCTCAACTGACATGATATACAAGACAAAAGCAAAGAACCACAAAAACCATTCTTCTTGTCTATAATCTGGAAAAGGTTTTTGGCAGTGTATCAAGGAAAGCCAAATTTCCACTAGACAATTAAAATGTTGATATTGGTATTATTTTGATGGTAGACTATTTAACATAGCTAGATTTAGATCTTCACTTTGCTCTTTGTCCCATACATCAGGAACTCCAGAAATCAGTCAACAACTTCACCCATGTGTATGTGCTTTGACCTCAGTAAATGTCAAGAAGACCAATCTCCCTGATTTCAACATCACCATCTCTGAAATATCTTAGAAGTTTTTTTTCCAATAAATGTATTTTTGAAAGTGGAACACAGATTTGGATCAGTCTATTCAGCGTGTGGAAAACTGTCAAAATGAGTCTTTAAGAGCAAAGATCTTACCCCCATCCTAAACAGATAGTTTATCTCAACATTATCATTCAATTGTGAAACATGGACATATTGTGAGAACATCAAAAGTCTGGAACATTTCTACTAACAGTGGCTTTGTGACGTTTTAAACATCAGATAGCAGACTACATAGCCAACAATGTTGTCTTTGAAAAAGACAACAGTCAAAGCATAGAAACCACTATCATGAAACACCAATGATCAGGATATGTGGTGACAATAAAAAGAGTAAGATTTCTTCCTTAGATTTGCTTTGGTGAATTAACCACTGCCAAAAGACCACAATGATATCTTTTCTGCTGTTACAAAGATCAGCTAAAGTCAGCTCTCAAAATTGCTTGATTGAGACATGGGAAATTAAAGTCCAGAGCTGTTCCATCTGGTGTCAGTCTATTACCACCGAAACTGACCTTTTTGAAGTAAGAAGAAAAACATTAGGAATGTAAAATACAGCAATAATTACTATACTCTCCTTTAACTCTTCCTTGTCATTTTTATTTTGTTCAGTGTGAGGATTGGCCTTTTCAGTCTTCAGTGTCATTGCTATCAGCAGTGAGGGACCATTTAAATTAGGAGTGAATTGAATTTCTCAGATGAGTAACTTTTAAACAATTTCTTACTTAACTTCGATTTTTTGGAGCAACTGACAGGTGAATTAATATGGCTGTTATAAATTCGTAAATAGGTTATGTCTAGCTACTCTGTACTTTGTTAAGTGCAGGGTTATGATGATTAATTTTAAAAAATTAAACTTTAAAAAGTTAGTAAAATGATTAATTTATTGAATTTCAAAATACATAAATTTGATTTTTTTGTTTTCTTATAAAAGTTCTTACAAAATCTTTTTCATGTTATCGTAATACTTTTGTTACAAATTCACTAACTAATTTGTAAAAAGCTTGTTCTGGATTTGATGTAAAACCTGTTTGACTTGTGCTGCGTCCAATTGATAGACCAGTAGGAGAAGTATTGGAAACTGGCTGCTGCTGTTGAGGTTGACTTCCACATGGAGAGACTGGAGTTGTGCCTCCTTTACGAATATGCCGATGCATTGATTGCAAAAATGTATTCTGCAAAAAAAAAAAAGTTTACAATTTTTCAATCTTAACATTTCATGCTGTTTACTTAATCTTTTCTCTAGACAGTCTCATCAAAACAAAACTGAATCATAGTTACAACAATTGCTACTTTGCACCTCAAACCATGTTGTCAAACACAGAGTGTCCTAAAGAATTGTACTTTACTCACACCATCCAAAGTGACAAGAAATTATTAGAGAATTGAGTGCAGATCAAACTGCCACAGATCATTCTGATGTAACTTCTACAAATCAATGTGAGTACAATTGAATTCCAGAAGAGAGGTTTTCCTCACTCCCATTTTCTTTTTATAGTAGAAAATAACACAACTATAGCAAGAAATCAACAAAAGTGTCTCTATTGAGCTACCCAATCCAAATAAAGCAAGTGCAGTTAGTCTTTATGAAAAACAGAATGCAATTTCATTTTGCTTATTAAATGGATGTTGTAACAAGAATTATTCCTCTGAGTTCCATTCACAAACATTATGTAGTGGTGACTTATCTACTATATTGTTGGTGATGTCCTATTGAAGGAAGCCATACTATTAATGTATGAGTTTGAAACAGGGACATAAAAGTTGCTAATTGGTACTATGAAGCTCACATCCATGTTGACTGAAGTGCATCTACTAAAGCTGTGAAATATCTATATTCAAACACACAATTCTACAATCTCATTGGAAAGAGAACAAGAATGAGTTTCTCTTGAGATCAGTGATGCAAATCAGTATGATAAGATCATTAAATATGAAAATTGCAGGGATCATCTGAATCAAATTGGAAACTTGAATTGCTTAATCAGTAGAAATGTCTTTAGATTCAATCATCACATAATCTTTATCTAAACGTAGAAAATGCTCAATCAATGAAACAAATGGCTTATTTTGATAAAAATGCAGAAGATCCAGAAGGGAGATACATCTTTTATTGCAATTTTATTTCTTACAATTCTTCATTCCTGCTCCCTGCCTTAGCCTCTAAATTTATACATGTATTGCACCAACCTTATTGATGATTTTCTAGAACACAGAAAAAAGCAAAACCAATGACCACTGAAAATGCAAGTGAAGCTGCCAATGACATCCTGTGTGTACTGGACAACCAGTTGATTCAATATGAGCATTCAACATTTTAATTAATGTTTGCCAGCTGCAGGCCACCAGTAACAAAATGTGCCTGTTAACCCAGATGAACTAGATCCTTCAGCTGAAGTTTATTACGATGACCACAGAAATATGTTCAACAACAAACAGAAGATTGTTTTTGAGTCAATCAAAAGTAAAATTGACAACAATGAAGGTGGCCTGATGTCTGAATTGTGCTTGCTGTAGCTCCATCAGGTAATGCAGCTATGCTATTGAAGCTTGGATGGACTACCCATTCAGATAAAATCTACATAAGCCAGTCATATATATATATATATATATATATATATATATATATATCCTGAAGATGCAACTGGTCATGATGCTTAGCAATTGATGTAGCACAAAGCAATAATAATACAATGGCATCTTGAAGTTTTGAACCTAGCACTTGAAGATGTACATACTGACTAGAAATAAAATACGTAAACACCCCAGCACCTTCTGTTAATTAGAATAGATTGCCTAACACCAGGTTACATAACAATAGCATTCACAGGTTCAGTTTATTTAAATTCTCTAAATAACCTGTAAACTTGATTCAGTGATTTTCTGAAGTGTAGTATTTAGCATAGTAAAACAGTTCAACTGATAGCTTGACCAACAATGGATTTAATTATATTTCTGTAAAAATGTTTAGAAAGTCAAAAATTATGAAATCATTTCCATTTTTACTTACAAGGTCAGCTCCAAGCTCCCTTTTAAGAAGTTGTTTGTCTCTAGCAGAAAGAGTTGGCTCTTTTAGGTATCGACAAGCTTGGGACATAATCAACATTAAAGAATTTTCTAGAACAAACAGTACCAAATGTCTGTAAAACAAAACATACATTAATATGTAATTAGTCATAGCTTTTGTACAGAGCTGTTAGGATAAAGAAATTGTGTGAGAACAAATAGTATAGGTACACAGGCTGAAATATGACTAAGAGATTGTTCCAATTTAGAAACAAAATTTTTTATCTGTTTTATTTTTCTAATATTGGATTCCTCATAAACTAGGAAAAGCTATAACAGGTTTAGTTCAAAACTTTCTTGGGTTAATTTTTAAAATATTTTAAATGATGTTCAACAAAAATCATGAGCCATGAAGAGAATTTTAATGAGTTTTATGCAGCCCATTCATAAAAATAGTCTTTTAAATAATATTATGCTGAAATTAAAAATATAGCTTTAAAAATAAATTGAATTTAAACATGTAAATAAACATATAAATGTCCATACCACAATGTTCATGCCTTTAAGACAAGCTAGTTGTTTGCAATCATATTCTGCTTAGTTCAGTCCTATTACCTGGTCCCTAGAAGGCTTAGCTGGTTCCTTCAGAGAAAAATGTATCTGAAACAACTGCCATGAACTTTCATTGATCAAATGAGATCTAACTCCATCAGTCGAGACCACAGGTACTTTGGATATTTTTACATGTAAGGATATACCCAGATTAGGTATATGATAAATTGTAGTGAACAATGAAATAAATACCTGCAAGTATTGATTTCATTGTTCACTTTAACTTATCATGTACCTAATCTGGATGTATGCCAACAAGTAAAAATGGACATTTATAATAGATGAATTTGCATACCAGAAACACCCTTTCTACAAACTGGTGAAACTTAGCATGGTAAAGAAGGTCATGATTCTAGCTCATACTGCCTTTATGCAATTAACACCTGTGCTATTGTTATAAAGGAATACCAAGATACAGAAATCCATTCAATTCTTCTCTATGGCTGTGAGACTTTCTCTTTACAGAAGATCTCTATTGCCTCATGATATTTAATAACTAGCATCTTATACAATGTGTCATATACACAAAATACACTGTACATGATCTCCAATAATGTATTTCTCTGGAGCAGCTATGATCTAGGCAAGAAGTTACTGTTTCCTTTTTGGTGGCCACAGTTAATGCCTCACACTTTGATTCACTTCCATATAAACTGTACTATTGCTATCATCCAGACTGTGAAAATATAAAACTAATGAAGGAAGTAGTATAGAGGAATGATAAACTGTGCGTTCTACACTTGTAACATTTCTCAGCCTAAATTCTGCTGCTGGCAGTTTTTTTCATCCCCAGATGTTAATAAAAAAAGGGGGAGGATGATCTATATTGGAGTTGATTTAATTAACTATACTTCACTTAAATACTTGCAGTTTTGTAAAAATATTAATCTCATGCAAATGAAATTACTGATGAATGTTTGTATATTGCAGTTACTTACTTGGGTATATTGTGATTAATAAAATCATTTCCTTTCTGTGGAGAAGAAGCTCTGGGATCAATCTTTTGACAAAGAGAAAAGCCAAAAATTTATGATTACTTTCTACCATATATATTCTCACACACACACACATAATAAAGTTTATGCCTTAGGGAAATAAGAATTCTGATATTTGGAGCAAAGCCTATTGTTTGGCAATATCAGATGTTTGAAAAATGTACTTAAGGAGAAAGAACTATGGTTAGAAAAGGTATTAATAAAGGAGTGATTTACAAAAGTAGTGTGTGTAATGGCTGGTAGGATGGGCAGTGATATGAATAGGAATATAGCAATGAAGTGCAGGTATAAAATACAGTAGTTTAGACATGTAAATAAAATATATAAATGTCCATACCACGATGTTCATGCCTTTAGCTAGTTGTTTGCAACCAGATTCCGATTAGTTCAATCTTATTACCTGGTCCCTTGAACTAGTGTCTGCTTCCACAGCCTCAGTTTGATTTATGCTTTTTAAGTGAAATTTGGTACTCTGAAGCCCCTAGGTATGTATGTGTCTCCCTTCCATACTTTTTTTCTCCAACAATGCCAACTCTTACTCTACCCTTTCACAACTCTAAATTTGTTCCTCTCATTATTTGTCTAGAATCATTGTAGTCTCTCTCTTCATTTCTCCATCACTTAGAAGGGCCATAGACATTGCAAGTTGACCTTACTAGTACTGACCTCACAAATGACTGACCAGTACATACTATAAAGTGATTGGTGGCAGGAATGGTCTCCAGCTGTAGAAACCATGCCAAAGCAGATATTGAGATACTGATCCATGCCAGGATGGAAGTCAGATATATAATGATGATGATGATGACATAGACACCCGAGCCTATCTCTCAATCACAGTTTAGCCTCTCAGCACCTGACATAAAACCACCTCCCTGTTTCACATACTCTCCACCCCACTTAAGTAAAAGAGCTTTTTCCTGTTCTTTTCATTTCTTGCAAGCTAATACCAGTGGCACAAAAAAAAAAAAGCACTAAGTACACTCTATAAAGTAGTTGGTGTTAGGAAGGACGTCAAAACATACAAACCATGCCAAAGTTGACATTGGAGCTCAGCATGGCCCTGCGGCTCATTAGATCCTGAACAAGATGTCCAACCCATACACGCATAGAAAATGTTAAATGCTGCTGATGTGTGCGTGCGTGCACGCATGCATGTGTGCGTTGCATGCCTATTGCCCCCAATGTGTAGCTGTATGTGTGCATCACTAAAACTCCAGAACTACACAACCAATTTCATTCAAATTATACACATGCCTTACTTAGGGTCCATGTAGTGTCATGGGCCAAAAAAATTTTCCAGCTTCTGGCCTAACGCAAGCCTGGAGCAATCTCTTATCTCTTACACTATTTCAGTATTATGTGTCAAAAGTGAAACAATAACATCTCTATTTATATATACTAGCAGAGATACCCAGCCTTGCTCGGGATTAAAACGGCATAGTTTTTTAGTTTTACTTGTTTCAGTCATGTGACTGCGGCCATGTTGGAGCACCGCCTTCTAATTATTCTATCAGTGCCCTTTTGCCAAACCGCTAAGTTATAGGTATGTAGACACACCAACATCGGATGTGAAGCAATGGTGTAGTTACAAACACACACACACACGTGCACACACACACTAATACACACATATATATGACAGTGTTCTTTCAGTTTCCATGTACGAAATCCAGTCACAAGGCTTTGGTGGGCCAGAGGCTATAATGCATATATATATATATATATATATAAATATATCAAGCATAAATTGAAAACAGAACACAAAGGATATCGCAGTACACGTGTTTCAAGCTTTATAAACAATCTGTCATTACATCAGTATAGGTATATTGTTGATATAAAAGATGGTTTAAAGATATCTTCAGTCGCAAACATTGCTAGTCCCAAAGATTACATCACAAAAGAAAAAGTACACTTAGTATTACCCATTATAATAGGTTTATCACATCCCTTTAAAAAGGTATATCTGCATAAAGGTTCGTTGGATTTCAAAAATCTGCCTGTACTGTACCACAATTCAGCATAGAGTGAATGTTAAATAGATTGGATTGAGTTTATATTTAACTAGCATGTATAATATAGGAGAAGATGAAAGGTATAAAGTAAAAAAATATAAAAGTAATAGAAGTCAAACTGAGAGTAATAAAAGTAAAAATAAGGATAATAAAGTTTGATACATATTCAATTAAGATTTAGCAAAATTGGAATAAAGTAACAAAAGAAATAAAACCATAAAGTAGAATAAGAGATAAAGAGATAAAATACTATAGAGTTGAGGACAGGATGCTGTCTTGGATGGGATTGTAGTGGTCATAAATAATTTCTTAGCTAGACCACGCGTTGAAATATAGATTAAGATTGTAATTTGATAACATTGTGATGAGTGGTCAGTTTACCCAAACACACCACTAAAAATTCCTAGCTTTATAAACTTATCTATTACATGGGTACATACACTTACTTAGAAGTCATAGTATATGTATATGTGTGTATAGACACACACTCATACAGATACACCCACTAACATGCTCGAGCGTATACACGCACACCTCGTTATATATATATATATCTATATATATAAAAATGAGAATGTGTGTCTGTCTGTCTGTGTGTATGTGTGAATCCCTAAAACTCGAGAACTACGCAACCAATTTCATTAAAATTTTACACATGCCTTACTTAGGGTTCCAGTTGTGTTTTAGTCAAAAAAAAATTTTTTAACTTCTTGCAGAGTTCAAGCCCACGGCAACATAATATCTCCTCCACTATTTAAGTATTACATGTCAAAAGTGAAACAAAAACACTCATGTCAAATACTTTCACTTTAAAAATGAAACTATTCCACTAACTGAAACAATCACATTTCGATACTGTAATGACAGATACTTTTAGAGAGAGAGAAAGAGAGAAAGAGAGATGTATATGTATACATATAGATGTATATGTACACGTTATTCCACTAACGGAAACAATCACATTTCGATACTGTAATGACAGATACTTTCAGAAAGAGAGAAAGAGAGAGAGATGTATATGTATACATATAGATGTATATGTACACGTATATGTATAGATATATATATAGATATAGATCTATATGCATACATGTATATGTATACATATGTGTAGATGTATATATATATAGATGTACATGTAATATGTACACATATATACATATATATACATGCATACAGATATCTATACATATATACACCCATCACACACATACACATGCACACAAACACACACATTAGTCATTTGTTTTCTTATCCAAAACTACGTCAAAAGTACTGAACGGATCTTTATGAAATTTGGAAATTATATTCTATGCATAACGGCCATGAAAATTCATATATTTTTGATGTTGATGAAATTTTAACCTGAAAATAACAGATGAGCATTATTTGTAATTCAACGGTACAACAGTGTAAGACTACCCTTTCAGATATACTTACATTGTGATTTCTGCAATGTGGTGCATAAATTGTCAAGTAAATGAGACGCATCTTTGCCTCCACTGATTCACTTGCAAAGTGTTGAGTAAAATTATTTTGTTGCAGACCTCCTTTGAGTCTTTTTATTATCACTGTGACACACATAGTCCCCAGTTGGTAACATTGATTTCAAGACCTTCCCAGATGAGAGACTGGTTGTTCTAAGACATTTATCGATTGTAAATTTTGTCTGCAATTTGGAAATTATATTCTATGCATAACGGCCATAGCTCCCATGAAAATTCATATATTTTTGATGTTGATGAAATTTTAACCCGAACATAACAGATGAGCACTGTCTGTAGCTGGTCTTCTCTTGGAAGAGCCCTGCTTCTCACATGGACAACTGTATGTTGGCTGCTCAAGAGTGGGCAGCAAAAAAAACCTATTTGCATATGCTCCACAAGGGAAAACAAGGAACATTGTTTACAACGAGGTGTTATAATCACAACAGCAAGAAAGTATGTACATGATCACCTTCTTTTACGAAACTTCATTGACTTTCATATATTTATATTGATATACATATATATAAGTGTGTTTGGGTGCGTGTGTGTGTGTGTATACATATCTCTATATATAAAGATGAAAATGTGTGTCTGTGTGTCTGTGTGAATCCCTAAAACTCGAGAACTACACAACTCTCTTTTACAAACCCAGTGAAAATACATATATTTCATATGTCAAAGAAATTCAAGCAATACATATAACACCAAAGTTAAAAACATTCCCAACAATTCCACAATCCCCAACCTCCAGAGCTATTGAAGAAACTGTTATCATCAACTGACCAAGATTCCTAACATTTGCAAAACAAAATTACACAATACGACGCTGTACTACAGATGACATCATTTGGAACCACAAGAGATTTAACTGAGGCAGCATTCATCCAAACTTTCAAGATCCAACCTCAGATTTATCATCGCATTGTCTCTCTACTACCTCTGTCAAATGAATCACCAAAATTGGCCTTTCATTATTTATAATCTGTACCTGTTTGTTTGGTTATGAAATAAAATACACAAAACGTGTTTCTCAATTACGTGTATTTACTTTATATAGATATGAGTTGAAAACTTTCTTCTAGCATTCCACTTAATGTCTATGTTCCATGCTGGCATGGATTGGAGAGTTATTAAGGTAGAAATATGGTATCGTAGCTACTAACAGTTGAGGGTTGCATAGTCTAGACGGCGTTTTTAGATTTCATTATTCTCTTTAACCTGGGCAAAGCCGGGTATTTCTGCTAGTATATATATAAAAGAAAGAAAAGTGGTGGGGGTTGACGTGTAGGTGTACTTGTAAACATTAACCGATTTGGCTGGTATTCCTAGCACGTCCTGCTACCACTGAACAGGTATTTGCGAATAGCTGTTATGTGGTAGCAGCACATGCTACACTAGCCCTTACCAGTGTGCACAGTAAAATATCTGATTAAAAACAATCAAGAATTTGCAAATGTTATTGTCGGGCCCTTGTATCATTAAAAATATCTGATCATCCGACATGTTTGCTTATATTCATGAGTGCCCGTTTTCCATGTTTTATTTTTTAGTATAAAATATTTAAAAATAGATGAATCTTTGTGATTTTTTGCATACTTCATTTATTTTGGATACATTTCCCATTTTCATAATTTTTTAGAAATTAGGCATCATTTTCTTGGAGAGGTGCACTACTAAAGAAGTGCCAAAAATTGTATGCATACTGTTGCATAGTCGTGGTGGGTTCAAATCTTAGGCAAATTGAGAGCAGTCTATTTATGTTAGGGGCACAGAATTTCGAGGAAAAAATTATAA
Source organism: Octopus bimaculoides (assembly GCF_046866305.1). NCBI lineage: Eukaryota > Metazoa > Mollusca > Cephalopoda > Octopoda > Octopodidae > Octopus > Octopus bimaculoides. Next base: position 110,457,120 of record NC_142928.1, read on the forward strand.
GAAAACATATCCTAAGGCAAAGAGAGCAGACATGTCAAATTTGGTGAAATTCGGTTGAAAATTGTAGGAGTAGAAGTGGTTCACACAACACAGACAGACAACTTGCCTTTTAATATATAAAATAAAACTGAGAATGTGTGTCTGTCAGTCTGTAACTGTATGAGTGTATCACTAAAACTCAAGAACTACCCAACTGATTTCATGCAAATTTTACGCATGACATACTTAGGGTCCATGCAGTGTCATGGGCCAAAAGGATTTACAACTTCTTGCCTAATGCGAGTGTGGAGCAATCTCTTATCTCTTACACAATTTCAGTATTACGTGTCAAAAATGAAACAATAACATCTCTATTGTAATATGAGATAATACTTTCAGTTTTAATAGGTTTCACTATTAATACTTTCACTTTGTGTATATATATATATATATATTAGTTCCATTTCTATTACTGTCTCTATGATATATTTATGTATGTATATGTATGTACACATATAAGTAGGAAGGTAGGCAAAACACAATCCCCTTCAGGTAGATGGCCTTGCTCGATCTGTAGAAAAGGTGTAGGTAGAAACTCTATAAGATGTACCCAGTACAAGCTATGTCCATAGAGGTGCAGAAATAAACACTGAAAATGTGCAGAAAACAACTTCTGTCACATTCCCGGGAGAAAAACTGGACGTAGTTGATACCTTCCGATATCTGGGTGACCAAGTTAGTAGTGAGAGAGGGTGCGCTGAAAGTGTAGCTGCTAGAATAAGAATAGCATGGGCAAAGTTCAGAGAGCTCTTACCTCTGCTTAATAGGGCCTCTCGCTCAGAGTAAAAGGCAGACTGTATGATGCATGTGTACGAACAGCCATGCTACATGGCAATGAAACATGGGCCGTGACTGCTGAGGACATGCATAAGCTCGCAAGGAATGAAGCCAGTATGCTCCAATGGATGAGTAATGTCAGTGTGCATACCTGACAGAGTGTAAGTATCTTGAGAGAAAAGTTGAACCTGAGAAGCATCAGTTGTGGTGTGCAAGTGAGACGACTGCACTGGTATGGTCATGTGGCGAGAATGGATGAGGATAGCTGTGTGAAAAAGTGCCACACCTTAGTGGTTGAGGGAACTCGTGGAAGAGGTAGGCCCAGGAAGACCTGGGATGAGGTGGTGAAGCATGACCTCCGAACATTAGGCCTCACCGAGGCAATGACTTCTGACCAAGACCTTTGGAAATATGCTGTGCATGAGAAGACCCGGCAAGCCAAGTAAGACCAAAATCCAAGGCATCTGCCTGGGATGTAGCCAGCCCACTTACGCGTAAATTCTTTCTTTGGACACTAAATTCCGCTTGCGAAGACCTGTTGAGGCAAGTGAAATCGAAATCAAAATCAAACTAAATTTGTAGACTGGCACCCATGCCAATGTCTCTTCATTCAACACTAAACTTGGCTTGCGAAGACCTGTTGGGGCAAGCGAAAGCGAAATCGTGATGGCATCTGTACAAGTGGAGGACTAAGAGCACTGTCCGAGCGTGATCGTTGCTAGAGCACCAGCTGACTGGCTTCAGTGCCGGGGGCACGTAAATAGCGCCATTTGAGCGTGATCGTTACCAACATCGCCTTCCTGGCATGTGAAAAGACATTCGAGTGAGTTTGTTGCCAGTGCCACTGGACTGGCTCCTGTGCAGGTGACACGTAAAATACACCATTTTGAGCGTGGCCGTTGCCAGTATCTCCTGACTGGCCTTCGTGCCGGTGGCACGTAAAAGCACCCACTACACTCTCAGAGTGGTTGGCATTAGGAAGGGCATCCAGCTGTAGAAACTCTGCCAAATCAGATTGGAGCCTGGTGTAGCCATCTGGTTCACCAGTCCCTAGTCAAATCGTCCAACCCATGCTAGCATGGAAAGCAGATGTTAAATGATGATGATGATGATGATATTTAGTCTTCACACTTCATAGTGTTTATATGTGGAAGATGTATGGGAGCCATAAAGACTACAGATACATGAGAAACTGATTTCCTCAAATATCCTGGTGGCTCTCTGGAACTTGTAGATAAATTTTGCTACCTAGGTGACCTAATTAGTAGTGCAGTAGGTTGTACAGAAAGTGTAACTACTAGAATAAGAATAGGATGGAGAATGTTCAGAGAGCCTAAACGAAGGAGATGACGGAGGATGGCGATATCTAGTGCATTGCTGTACTTGAGAAGACCTGCTCACCACAACAAAACTGAGATCCTAAACCAAGGCACCACATAAAAAATATTGGTGTGGGTGCCGGCATCATATAAAAATGTGGTGATGGTGCCACATAAAAAGTACCCAGTATACTCTGTAAAGTGGTTGGCATTAGGAAGGGCATGCCACCATAAAAACCAAGCCAAAATAGACTATGGAACCTGGTGCACCAACACGGAAAATTAATGTTAAATATTGATGATGATTGATGATAATTTTCCAGTTCACAAAGCTCTAAACATTTAAGTGGGTACCACAGATGAACAACTAGATATGAAAAGATACATACCTTTGGGAGGAATGTCATACACATATTGATACAAGCAAGTAGAGTTCCAAATGTTGGTTGAGCATCTTGCTGAAGAGATGGAGCATTAAAACCAATGGTAAGAAATGGATCATATCGGCTGACATCCATACTCTAAGAAATAAAGTTTAAAGGGTTCTTTTCAGAAAATGTCAAATGTAGTTATATGAGAAAGTAGTGTAATAAGTTGGAATAATGTATTACCTGGTCCATGAGAATCTCGCAGAGGTCTGGAGTGAACTGACGCAAGCCTGATAAACAGATTCCAACAATGGTCATTATACTGGGGAAGAAAAAAAGAGATCTTGTATAAAGAGATATAAATTTTGAACTTTTCACTCAGTAACTGGATTCTTACAAATTAAGAAACATTTCTTTATAGTTCTATGATAACTAAGCATGAGACAATTTACAATCCAATTTGCTGACAGAGTATTAATAATATGTTAATAAGGTAACATTTAATTATCTTCTCTTCCAATGAATAATTCATAATCTGAATTTTTGGTATGGAACTGACAGTGAATCAGACAATTTGAAGGAAGTGTATTTCAGTCCAGTAAGTAAATACTGTAACCTTTTAAAAATTCCTGTTTCTTTATCGGACTTGATTAAATGTACTTTCTAGAGAATAACAATGGCTCAATTCACAAGTTTGCTATGCTCCTCATATTTAAATGAGCTTAGATGTGCAGAATATCTCTGTTTAAAATTAATAGTAGACCCAATGTAATGGCTAGTAGAATTGTGTAAGATGTGGACAATGTGTATACCACATTAAACCTTCTGTAATGGGATGGCAGTAGGCATTCAGTCCTTTATTCTCCTGTCTGTATTCTTCTATCTACTGTTCTACTATTCTTCTATCTACTATTTTATTCCTTATAAACTGTGAATTTCCCTGCCTAGATCTTTCATACATACTCACCTTGTCTCTGATGATGAAATACCAAGTGTATGGACATGCTAGCCTACCACTTAGGGTATCCCAGAAACAGCTGTAAGACTTCAAATTCACCTTACCCTAATTAAATATTCTAAATGACTTGAGATACCTATCCTGCCTTGGCTTTTGATGTCCTTTTTCCTTTAACATAACATACACCTGCTAACTCAGAAGCCTAATATGGATCCCTAGCTCCAGTGTCAGCTGTGAACTTGGAACCTAATGGATGACCAATTATAGTACTTACTCAGTGTACCTATTCGTTTAGACCATCAGTGAACTAAAACTCTCATACTCTTTATATATATATATATATATATATATATATATATATATATATATATATATATATAGTTAAATGAAGAAAAGAAAATGGAGAGTAGGAAGTTAATAATTATTCATTATTAACAAATTGGTCAACAATTACATATGCACATCTGTGTACTTCTGAGTATGGATGTAGTTGTGCATATGTATATATTGGTATGTATAGATAAATTTTATGTGTGTGTGTATATGTATATATGTGTGTGTGTATACATACATATATATATATATATATATATATATATATATATATATATATATGTATATATATATATATAAATAATAATAATAAAGGAGTTACAACGGAAAAACGTATATATTCAAATGAACATATTTATCTTCTTCAATATATATTTCAGTATAAAGAATTCATTAAGAGACTTAATAAATCAAAATTTCTTTACACATCATTCAGGAATAAATATAACATCAGAAAAAATACACTCGGTTTAAAAACACAAACCGTTCATGGCGAAAAAATTTCACAATTACAAAAAACCGAACAAAATTTTTAAAGTTTTAGCAAAAAGAACGCTATTACCTACATACAGGCATCCGCGTGTGCGCCCGTACACACACGCACACGTTCATGCGCGCACACACGTTCATGTGCACACACACGTGCATGCTCACATGCATACACAAACAAGCAAAGTTCACAAGTCATAAACACATACATACACATATATATATAAATATAAAAATGTTAAAACAACCTCATTTTAAAATATATTATAAAATTATATATACATATACACAAAAAAAAACCTATACACATACAAAACACCACACACATACATACATATATATACATGTACATATACATATACACACACACATATACATACATACACACATATATGCATATATACATATATATATATATATACACATATATACACACACACATACAAAACATCACACACACACATATACACACATATGCATATATATATATATATATACACACATATACATATATGTATACATATACATACATATGTATACACATACACACACACATACACACATACATATATATACATATACACATATATACACACATACAAAACATTACACACATATATACACACATACATATATATATATATATATATATATTAATATATATATATATATACATATAGGTATATATATACATATACGTACATACACACATACATATACATACACATACCCATATACATATATACACACATACATACACATATATACACACATTTTTCCATGTATACCCATCCATATGTATATACACTTGCACATGTATATGAATGGATGTACGAATAAGTAAATAGAGCAATAGCAGAACTAAAAATACTAAAACCCAGACCTTAATACCCGATCATAACAAAGTTCAGCTATAGGAGAAAATAAACAATGAAATTATCTAAACCAAAAATAAGTATGTTTGCGAATGTGAACACATCTGAACCCATTATATGTTAGTTTATTAATTAGTTTATGCTTTGAAAATAGAATAAAAAACAACTCAAGATTGCACAAGTTGCAATACCTCCTACCCTTATCGTATGGGAAATCCCTCCCAATAATAGACCATTCTAATGAAAAGTTCTTATTTTGTTCTTTTAACTCCCAAATAAACCTACTAAGACTAGTACTAGCTATTTTACTCCTATCTCTAAACGTATTAAAGTGACAAGAAATTCTCCTACAAATCTTATCTGAAGAACAATCCACATAAACACTAACATCTGTATCGCTCTTAACCTTACACTGATACACTATATTCCTTAATCTCACGTTCGGACCCTCAAACTTTAACCTCCTGGGATTAATCTCAGTTACCTCAATCTTAGAACCTATAATATTATTACCTAAGTGAGGGTCCTCATCCCTATTCATTCCATTCATGCCTGTCTTAAGAACTTCAGAATTATGTGCTGCAATAATCTGCTCTAGGTTCTTAGTATTGGAAAAACCAAACCTAACACTATGCGTATTAATAATTTTACCGTAACGCGAATTTGCAGGGAAATGCTTACTAATTACCTCCCTAAACTGAGCTACCAAATTCGACTTAACATTTTTACCAAATGGTAAAATAAACCAAAGATAACCATCATTAATATTATTAAAGCCTTTTGCAAAATACCTAAAACATTTAGAATTACGCATGACATTATTACGATTATATCTATGATCATAAATTTTTTTATTATTACTCCTAACCAACCTAACCTTATTATTCCTAACATCCCTATCTACTCTAACCTCACCAGATTCAGGTTCAACATAATAAACCTTATCTTTAAAACCAGCCCTATTTAGAGCTTCATTATACAAAGGAGCTTCATTATCGAAAACAACACGATTAGCTGATAACTTAGAAAGCCTAATCGAAATATTTCTAACTAAATTATCAATAATACTTCTAGGGTGGTTACTCCATCTACTTATATATTTCAAATTAGTAGACGGTTTATGGTACGGTCTATACGTATCATTTTTTATATCAAGTGTCACATCTAAATAATTATGTGTGTGTGTATATGTATATGTACATGTATATATATGTATATATGTATGTATGTGTGTATGTGTGTGTATGGTGTCTTGTATGTGTATAGGTTTTTTTTTTGTGTATATGTATATATAATTTTAAATTATATTTTAAAATGAGGTTTTTTTAACATATTTTTATATTTATATATATATATGTGTGGATGTATGTGTGTGTGTGTGTATGTATGTGTGTGTGTGTATGTGTTTATGACTTGCGAACTTTGCTTGTTTGTGTACGCATACATATGCATGTGAGCATGCACATGTGTGCGTGCATGAGCGTGTGCGTGTGCATGAACGCGTATGTGTACGGGCGCACATGCGGATGCCTGTATGTAGGTAATAGCGTTCTTTTTGCTAAAACTTAAAAAATTTTGTTCGGTTTTTTGTAATTGTGAAATTTTTTCGCCATGAACGGTTTGTGTTTTTAAATCGAGTGTATTTTTTCTGATGTTATATTTATTCCTGAATGATGTGTAAAGAAATTTTGATTTATTAAGTCTCTTAATGAATTCTTTATACTGAAATATATATTGAAGCAGATAAATATGTTCATTTGAATATATACGTTTTTCCGTCGTAACTCCTTTATTATTATTAATATAACCAAAAGGATCGATTCTTGAAGAGTCTGCATACCTTCACTGTCGTTTTTTTCTGCTATTTTGGTGATGATTTTTTGAGTTAGCTTACCAATTATCTTTGTTGGTAGTTAATTTATAATATATATATATATTAGCAGCCAAGCCCGGTTTCACCAGGTCGGTTTGGATGATGTAGCTGTAAAACCTGCTCTGTGTAAGCATTCGACTTGTTTGGGCAAGCTTACATTAAAAGACAATTTTGGAATAACATTTTTCTGTCAAAATGCGAAAAATAACTGACCAACAAAAAAAAAAAAAAACCAAGATTCAACCAAATCAAAAAATAAACCCAAATACTAAGCGAACAAAGATGAACTATCCCACTTCCATTACACGTGCACACACACACAAACGCACACATTCACATAGCCCCCTTTACATACGCACACATATATTCACACAGAGTTGAAAAGCTGTCTGATTTATTTTTCGGTGTACAATTTTCATCATCCGACTACCAAGTATGACATCACCCCTTCCTTTCTCATTCATAAATAGAAGAGTATTATTATAGTAGATTATCTCGGTAACCATCACCACCCAACATCACCACCGGATCAGTTGACTGTAAATCTCAAGACAAGAAAGAATCGTCCATGTCAAATTTATGTATAGATGTGTGTATATGTGCATATATATGTATGTGTAAGTATTTGTTTGTATGTGTGTGTGTGCACACGTATATGTATATACATATATACATGTGTGTTTATATGTGCATATAAAAAAAATATATATGTAGGCACATGCGTATATGTATACATTTGTGTTTAAGTATAGCATTATGTTTATGTATGTATGTATATGTATGTATGTGTATATATGTGTGTACATATATATGTATGTGTGTATGCACATGTATATGTATGTATGAGTATGTACATGTGTGTACATATATATTTATGAATACGTAGGCATATATGAATACATGTATGTACATGCACATGTAAGTGTATGCTTATATATGTATGTGTGTATGCATGTATGTGTATGTATAAACGTGTATATATGTATATATATATATATATATATATATATATATATATATATAGTATGTGTATGTATAAATGTGTATATATGTATATATATATATATATATATATATATATATATATATATATATATATATAGTGCATGCCTATATATGTATGTGTGTGTATGCATGTATGTGTATGTATAAACGTGCATATATGTATATATGCATATATATATATCATGTGTGTGTGTATATGTGCATGTATGTGTTAATTGTATGTACATATGCATGCATGAGTATATGTGATGTTACACAGTGTACCCCCGTTTATTTGCAGTTCAGCATTCGTGGTCCTGGATATTTGTGGAACTAATAATTGTTCACGGAAATCACCACATATTCACAAAATCGTAATTATTTCTGCGATTTTTTAATGGCTTTTTTCATGACAATATATATCTTTTCACACTTTTTAAGGCTAAATTATTAGTAACAATATACCGTATTTGCTGGCTTGCTGGATGCCCCTTCACAGTTGAAGCTCCTTCTGATTAGAATAGCTGCACTTCACGTCGCTTGATTGTTTTAGATACAAGTACACTGTATCTGGTATCTCTTATTCCTGCTTTCAATCAAAGCTTGCTAATTAGTTTAGCGGCATCTATCTATATTTTACACATACACACTTTCTCTCCCTCTCTCGCTGTATTTGTCTCTCAACAACAACAACCCCTGATTGTAGTGAATGCGTATATATATATATATATATATATATATATATATACACACATACATACAGTGTATCACACCGGTATTACTTGGGCTACCTATGACAGATCAAAGATATATACAACATGAGACTGAATGTTAATTGCAACATTTGATTATACACATTGTTTATTTCAACAAGATAATTTTTAAGGTTACTTGCTGGTCCCTCTCTCTCTTATTATTATAGTATAGATTACTGTATCTAGTGGTAATACAAACTAAATTTTTCATAATCATGATTATTTTTAATCTCTGCTCAATTTCCCATTGGTGGAAATATTAGACGAAAGGAAGATTTTGTAGGTTTTTTGGGGAAAAACTCCATCCAGTAGCTATCTTGAGTATTTTGTTGAGTACTGTATTTTTTGCAGCATGTTATTAAAATCATACAAATCCACCCAAATGCCCTACACCTTCTAAGGCTGCTGGCAGTGAAGCTAAGTGCCACAAAAAGGTTATGATGTTCCATGAGAAGGTAAACTGCTGGATAATGTTCTGAGAAGGTAAAGTTATGCTGCAATAGGTCACTATTGTGTTGTCAACAAAAGCACCATATGCTACATAAAGAAGAACGAGGTGGCGATCAGGACCACCGTAGCAGTAAGTTTCTGTGAAAGAGACAAAAAGATAACGATAGTGAGAAATAAGCACTTCGTCAGGATGGAATCTGTCTTGGCATTGTGGACCAGTGACTGCAAGAAGAAAAACTTCCCCTTGAGCGGTAACATCATCCGTGAGAAAGCACAGAAATTATACTAGCAGTTTGACAAAAGAGACAAAGCAGAAGGCACCAAAGAACCACAACCAACACCATTGACAGTACCGGAGCCTGAAGATTTTCAAACCAGCAAGGGATGGTTTGACCGTTTTCAGAAATGGTTTAAAATAAAGTGTGTTTCCCTACATGGAGAGACAGCATCAGCCAACAAAGAAGCCACTGAGAAGTACCTCAAGACCTTCAGGCAGATCATTGTTGACAAGGGATACAAGCCGGAACAGGTTTTCAGTATGGATGAGACTGGCTTGTTCTGGAAGAAGATGCCTTCGAGAACATATATCATGAAGGACAAAGCCAGAGCCCCAGCATTTAAGGCACAGAAGAACAAAGAGATGCTAATTATGTGTGGCAATGCTGCTGGCTTCATGATGAAACCAGGATTTATCTACAAGTCCGCAAACCTGAGGGCCTTCAAAAATAAGAATAAAATCCTGCTGCCTGTCCACTAGATGCACAACCTCAAGGCCTGGATTACCAGAAGTCTAACTTTGAATTGGTTCCACCAATGCTTCATCCCTCAAGCCAAGTAATACCGCCAAAATATATGCATGGAATTCAAGGTGTTGCTTGTTATGGATAATGCTGGTGCTCACACTTTGGATCTGAATCACAAGGGAGTCTAAGTTGAGTTCCTCCCTGCCAACACCACCTCCCTCATTCAGCCTATGGATCAAGGTGTGATCTGTGCCTTCAAGGCACTTTACACTCGGAACTCTTGAACACCTTGTGGACACAATGGATTCAGATGAGAATTTCAAGTTAAAGGAGTACTGGTGTAACTTCACAATCAAAACATGCCTGTCAGTCATCCACACTGCTCTTAAAAACATGAAAACAGAAACCCTCATCGCATGCTGGACGAATGTGTGGCCAGGACTATGAGGGTTTCTCACCTGAAGATGTTCAGCACAAGGCTGTCCACAATGCGGTGAAACAGGCAAAGTACTTGGCAAAGGTTTTGACAACATCATGAAAGATGAGGTCAATGACCTCATCCATGCCCATTCTGAAATCCTGACAGATAAAGATTTGTTGGAGTTAACAAAGTCTGCCAGTGGAGAGGAGGAAGTGCCAGATCCAGAGGAAGAAGTGGATGAGGTGAGCCTGGCAGTCAAACATCTGTCTGACCTTTTAAGGACAGCAAAGAAATTGCAAGGGAAGGTGGAAGCATGGGATCCCTATATGGCTCGGTCTCGCCAATTTAAAAATGCCATTGATGCTGCCATGCAGACATATAAAACTCTCTTCACCACCATGAAGAAACAACGACAGCAACTTCCATCACAATTTTCCTCAAGGCCACCAAGAAAGTCTTGCACGAAGACATGACAACTCCTAAAACACCTGATGAAGAGGCATCACCTGAAGCGCTTTAAATCTTTTTTGCTGTGCAGTCATTACCTTCATTATTTTCATCATCATCCTTTTAAATCAATATCATTCATTACTGGTGAGTAACTGTACATTTTACTTTATTTCTTATTAAATTACTATTAAATATTATATATATATATATATATAACGTCATATTTTGGCATTTATAGGCATTTTTATGGACCACATCCAATATTCATGGATGCTCTAGGAAAGTAACTCCTGCGAATACTTGGGGACTATTGTATTCATATGTACATCTAAACATCCACATTTTATTAAACCTTTAAGAATATGTGTATGTGACAGAGAAAGAGAGATAGAGTGAGTGAGTGAAGGTACACACACACATTTAGAAAATGTGACATAATATATAAAATTTTTACGGTAGTTGATTGAAGATAAGTGAAAAGAACAGAGAAAGAAAGTAACAGATGTATGTACGTCTATATGAAATGGACGTGTGTGTGTGTATTTGTGTGTGTGCGTGTGTGCCGGTTGTCTTAGCAACTGATAGATTTTAATGGCGGAACAAACAGGACAAAAAGATTACAAAAATAGCAATTCTCACCTTGAAACTAACTATTTTGAAAATGTTTTTAGATTACGGAACACCCAGCTCTGTCATGTATCCATGTTTAAAATTTCAGTGCGATCGGGTGAACAATACTCACAAACAGACAGACAGAACGGATTATATATATTAATATATATATATATATATATATATATATATATATATATATATATATATAAATAAAACAAAGGTTCACATATTTCTTGAAAGGATGCATACAAAATATGACTATTTTGTATGCATCCTTTCAAGAAACATGTTAACCTTTGTTCTACAAGATCATAAAAACTCTGACATGGTTCTGCCCCATATAGCACATAACCAAATGCTTAGAATTACATATGAACTAGGGACTAGAACTGAAACATATACCATAAATCCTCGAGTATAATCCGCATTTTTTCCTCCAAATTTAAAGGTCAAAATCCCTAGTGCGTACTATATACGAGGTTATAAATGAAAAATATTTTCTGAGCAATGTTCGAGTCTCTATTTGCAGTCCGATAATGTTTATTCAGGCGCATTTTGTGATGTCGGGCATAAAAATACCTTAAGCTAAGCCTGAGAGCAATGAAGTCAAGAATCATAAAAGTCGTTTTGCGCTCCCGATCTGACTTTGATATGCAAATAGATCGTGTATGCATGGAATGAACTTGATCCCCAGATTACTGTGAAAAATTTTATCAAATGTTGTATATCGTCTGCACTGGATCGTACTCAGGATGACGTTGTATGGAAAGATGAAATAAATGAAAGTGAATCTTCTGATGTTGACTATGAATCTGACGATGACGGAGATTTACATTACAATGATGCTGACATGTGTACGGAGGAACAAATGGAACAGTTATTTGATGCTGAAAGTTTTTGCTTTTGCTTTTGCAACTGATTGTGATAAATATGTAAAGGCAATTTACTTAATATTTATTTTTCACTGACGTTATTACTGTTATTTCTTTATTTTCTGCAAAGTGCAAAAAAAAAAGCCACATGTTTGCATTATGTTATATATACAATAATAATAAAGGACGTTACCATATATATGTTTACAAACCAAGGACACTATATAGACCCTCTTGACTCAAGTTAGAGAAGGGGTGCGTATTATACACAAGGTTTAGGTTTTTCAGAGGTACAGCCCCCTTAAAAATCCCCTACGTATTATACTCAAGGGCGGACTATACTCGAGGATTTATGATATTTAGGTTTTTAACATCTGCCATTTCTTTTTGAGCCTTACAACTTATAATTTATTTGTATTGTTATGAAAAATTTCAACATCTTTATATCATACAAATAAATTATTCATACATCTCTATTTTCTTTCAATATTAATATGTATTACTACAATAATCACTAACATATCGCTGAAACTTTCTCATTATATGACAGTAATTAACCAGTGGAAAATTTTTTATTATGTAATCCCTAATGTCGATCTAACATCCTTGAATTGACTATATATATATATATATATATATATATATATATATATATACACATACACACACATACATATATATATAAGCATTTAATATACTAAAAATTATTTAGCTTTAAACAGTGTTTATGTATCATTTCCAGCAAGTTTAAATTTGGTCATAATGCATTTCTAATTGCCTGCATTATGAACTGGATATATACTATGGATGGGTTTAAGACATTTCAAAACAGAGCTGGGAGTCAGAATTAGGAAGACTGGAAGTGATGTGTTTCCTCTGTTGCTTATAATCAATAAAATACAATTTATGATAAATGGTCTAAGAACTGGTATGGAGAAATAGTATTTCAAATCATTTAAAACAACTTCTGAGTTTCACATAAATTCATAGTAACCCACAAGTTCAACATATAACATTCTAGACCTGGTTTATGAAATTTATGGCTCATCCATTATACTCATCAAATCTATTATTCACTGAACTTTTAAAAGGAGATATCCTCAAGGGCATTGCTTCTCTTTGTCTATACATAAATAATGTTGTTTTTCACTGGCAAGCTTGTGCATAAATTTGCTGAGTTATGAACTCAAACTTACAAATGATACACTATATTTCATACAACCTAATATATATATATATATGAAGAGAATACTGCTATTTTACTAAAAAAAAAAAACTCATCAGTAAAAATAAGGAGTAAATAAACTTACATTTTTTGTATTTTTAGACACTGAGCTGTTGGTTGCTCTAATTCATCATGTGTGGAATGTGCTAAAAAGGCAGGTTTGGAAGCTATATTAAAAAGTTGGTGTTTTCCATTAAGATCTTCCCTTGCAGAGCCAGCATGCTTGAAAGTGAAAGTAAATAAAACAAAAATTACTGCTGCATCTAGTACCTGTCCAACATTGTTAGTAATGAATTATTTTAATTCTAGCAAAAAGCAACTTTCTGTACAGCCAAGTGAATGAACTTCAATATCTTACTGGTAGTTATTTTATAAATTCTCGGACAAATGAAAGCAAAGAAATACTAGGCTGTTAGATAATATAAAACATTTAGTGCAGCACTATTATTGACCATTGTCTTTGTGCATTATACATTGATAATTATATCATATGTTAAGCTATTTTTTACCGCCTTTTCAATTTGTAGTCAGCCTATTTTCTGATTCACTCACAGCAGATTATATTCATTTCATAACTTGCTAACCTCTGTAAAATGATTCCCTGAGCCCTTCTGAAAGTTTTCAAATGCAAATAAATCTAAATATAGCTGATTTTTAGACTAAAAGTCATGTAAAAAAAAATCTCAGTTTTCAAACTTCTAAACATTAACAATGGGATCAATCAACTAATCAGAGTAACAGAAACAACAGAGTTCTAAATAAACACTTTTATGGAATTTAAAGTTGTACTCTTATGTCCTGAGCTTGGGTAATTCAATTGATTGTACTTCTTTCCTTACAAACTCATGCCAATCTGATAAATATACATATTAATCAGTATTTTGCACAGTTTGACTATTAACACAACTCCTTATAACTGCAGCAGATCATTTAACTGGTTAGATATACTTTTAGCTCCCTTTTTCCACTTATTATCTATTGTTCTTATCACAGCCTCTATATTTTTTAACCTATTTGCTATTTCTATGCTGTATACTTCAAACTCTAAAACTATAAAAGGAAGGTAGGCAAAATAAAGAAAATAGCTGACCTCAAGTAAATACTGCAAGTATCGTGGTCGAACAAGAAGTGATACAAATGCTTGACACATGTACACAAAACTGGTCTGAAAAATATCAGTTATGATAACGGTAGAGAGAAACCTGTGCAGAAGTAACAGAACACATGTAGATCTTAAAGATAACAAAATGATCAACTTTGTTGTTGAAATAACAATTTTAAAAAGGTTTTTAAAAAGGTAAATTTCAGTAAATATTTGCAACTTTATGGTTTGTACTATTTCTTAACACAAGAAAATATCTGAAAAGTGACCATGTTTTTCAGAATATATGATAAACATTTATGGTTACAATTAAATTTGTTCTAATAGTATATGAACATTTTAAGTTAGAAACATAATCTTTGTAACTTGTAGCTGCATTCACAGCATAAAAAGAAAAACATAAGATAAGTAGACTGTAAAATACATGGAAATTTCACAATACATTTGTTTTTAAAAAATGCCAAATATTCTGAAAGGTATAATAATATTTACCATAAGTTTACTGAGGACTTTTGGTAAATGAAACTTCCACTCTCTTGAATAAAATGACATTTGGTATATGAAGCCACATGTAGCCATAGCTTCCTTTAAGGCAGGTTCTGTTAGGTTGATACGAGCAAACTCTAAAGACTGAAATATAATGAATGTTGCGAATACTTTTAATTTGACATTTATTTAAGATGTAAACGTAATACTAGAATGAGGAGATGCTGTGGATGAGTTATAGATGGTGTCAGAGTGTGTCGTATGATAATCTAGTTTTGTCTGCCTACAACTGAATAGTTCATTAGCTATCTGTTTATCTGTGTAACAATTACTACTTCTTTGACAAATAGAAGTCAAGTGAAATTACATGTTTGATACAATCATCCCTACAAATGCTGCTGTCCATCACATTTCTATTACCTAAACACAACAATAACAACTGAATTATCAAAATAATCAGATAAAAATTAGATTACCTGGCTAGAGTAGCTAAATTCTTTAAGTAGGTCATTATCTAAAATTAGAAAAGGGAAAAAGGAAATACCTGAAGAAGTCTGTCTTGGTGAACTCCAATAAAATCAAGAGCCTCTTTCAAAAATGAATACTTAAGAGTCATCAGCATGGAAGCATATAAGCCAATGCAGTGGCAGAGTATATTGTCCCAGTTTTGATCATCAGATATATTCCTTTCCTGTGGAGGAACAATTGTTTTCAATTAGAGATGATTTATAACAGACACAGTCATAGTCAGTTCAATTATGTAAGCATATTTTAGTTTAACTGAGAAAAACATTTGACTTAGGTATCCCGGGTAACAGGAATTACAACTTTTTAGTTTACCATTTCATGAGTGCTTCTACAGTTTGCCTTTGTGTGTGCCTACCACATTTGAACTTGTGTCAACCTGATAGAGTGCAAGTCTTATCTACCTCTTGATTGCATTGATTATAAACTACAGTGTTTCTTCCCACATCAGGCAAAGCCATGGCTCAGATGATAATAAGATACTATCCTCTCTGTTACTAGTTAGGCATCTTTCTCATGCTGACCTTTAAACTTTTGTAAAGTTAGCCATTCCACCAAGTTTGGAACTGGGAAAATAATCTTAACCTGCATTATTAGTTCAACTATTGTTGCCACCGGGTCTGTTATATATTGATTGAGCAACAATCAGTAAGTGGGTAAAGTTGATTTAAAGTCTATAAATATTTAACAGATCAAACTATGTACATAAGCAGAAACCCTGTTTATTTACATAAGAGGGATTGAATCTAAAAGCACATACACAATCTGTGCAGGTATGGCTGTGTGAGTAAGAAGCTTGCTTCCTAACCATTGGTCTTCAGTTCAGTTCAACTACACAGCACCTTGGGCAAGTGTCTTCTACTAAAGCCCTGGGCCTACCAAAGCCTTGTAAGTGGATTTAGCAAATAGAAACTGAAAAAAGCCCATTGTGTGTATGTGGGTGTATATGTGTGTAAGTATATTTATGTATGTTTGCATGTATTTTGTATAGACATCGTGTGATGGTTGAAAATGGACATCATCATCATAAAACTGAGGTTGTTTGTTTCCAATCTTCAATGAAAGATATATCTGTCTAGCTAATGGAAATATTACTTTGCCCAGAAACAGGTGGGGATTGATAACAAGAGGGGAATCTGGTCATAGACAATCTGCCTCAACAAATTGACCCATAGAAGCATGGAAAAGTGGGTGTTGAATGATAATGCTGATGATGAAGTTAAACTGAGCTGCATTCAGTGGTCAGTATGTGCAGTGTGAAATTTACTACATTCATGCAAGTATTGGTTAGAATTGTTCATCATTTGTTCAAGAAGTGATGAGTAAAAGTATTTTGTATTTAAAACACAAAATAATGTCTTACTTACTTTTGAAGAATTCAATTAAAACAAAATCTGTTTCTGACATATGAGAAAAATATAGAGAGAGGAAGTTCGTATTGATTAATTATATAATAAAGTTAACAATGACAAGTTATTATTTCTTACTTACTCGGCCAGATGTTAAAAATTTCTGGGAAAGATCATCTGTATTGTATAGAGAACTGATGGATAAACACAGATGGTTTGCAAACCCTGCAGACATAAGGATATTAGCACCCTATAACAAATACAAAGAGATTATGAAATCAAGTAAATGCCTTTTTAATTGATTGTATATTTGCATTTCTGATTACTTCTATAATGAAATACATATTAATTTCGGTTATAATTATTTATGGAAATAGTATTAATAACATGTTAAAATGACCTTACACAAAGTAAAGTTAATTACAAATTCAATCACTGACAATCAATTTTATATAAAGTAAATATTAAAAACTGCTTGATGTTGATTGATAAGAAATGGTTTCTGTTAGTTTACCTGTTCAGTTTTGGAAATTGTTAAGAGAAGAGTCAAAGAGGCATCGACGAACAGCAATCCTTGTTTGGACTTTAAAAGAGAAAATATACATCTTTATTAAATACACTCAAAGACCAGAGGAAAGCAGATAAAAATGTAGAACCTTTTTAGCAAAAGAAATAATTATACAGGTTCTTTTACGTTAACTCACATCATCATTATCATCATTATTATTATTATTGAGGTGGCAAGTTGGCAGAATCTTTAGCACACTGGGCAAAATGCTTAGCAGCATTTCATTCATCTTCATGTTCTAATTTCAAATTCAGTTGAAGTTGACTTTGCCTTTCACCTTTTTGGAATTGATAAAATAAATACCAGCTGAGTACTGGGGTTGATGTAAGCAACTTGCCCCTCCTCCAAACTTGCTGGCCTTGTGCCAAAATTTAAAATTATTCCAGGCGGCAAGCTGGTAGAATCGGTAGCATGCTGGGTGAAATACTTAGCAATATTTCATCCATCTTTATGTTCAGAGTTCAAATTCTGCTGAGGTTGACTTTATCTTTCATCTTTCGGGGTCAATGAAATAAGTACCAGTCAAGAACTGGGGTCGATGCAATCGACTTAACCCCACCCCACCAAAAAAAAAATTTTAGGCCTTGTGCCTTTAGTAGAGAGGATTATTATTATCATTGTCAGATATCTGAGTTCAAATTCTGCCGAGGTTGACTTTGCCTTTCATCCTTTTGGGGGGAGGTCAATGAAATAAGAACTTGTAATCAACTTATCCCCTCTCCCCAAATTGTTGGCCCTATGCTAAAATTTGAAATCATTACTATTATCATCAGATATTGTAAAAGTTAATCAAATGAAATAATAGGCCAAATACGGACTATTATTACACTTGATGAGGTCAGGAGAGCAAGATAGTTTATTTTATTTCAGACATTGTCATTTTATACCCAATCTGTATTACATCCTATTTCCTCTTTAAAAAGTCTAAACTTCAATTTGTAATTTGAAGGATTCCATAGTTTGAATTCAGAAAAACTGTTCTAGCAGATGAATGAAAGTTTATTAATGGATAAGTTCAAGAGAGATTACTTACTTTAATCCACACTTCAACTGTTGCTAACAAGGTTGGGATCAACAAATGATTGTGTAATACAGATATCCATGAATTAGAATCTTTTAAGTTCTGAATAATTTCTTGTAGTAGAAGAACACTGGTCATTAGGAGCTAAAATGGAAAGTAAAACTTCAATGGTTGGACTGCTGCCGCCACCACCACCACCACCACCACCACCACCACCTACTACTACTGCTGCTGTTGAAGGTGGTGAGCTGGCAGAATCATTAGTATGCCAGGAAAAATGCTTAGTAGTATTTTGTCAGTCTGTACATTCTTGGTTCAAAATCCGCCAAGGTTGACTGCCTGTCATCCTTTCAAGGTTGATAAAATAAGTACCAGTTGAGCACTGAGGTCGATGCAATTGACTTACACCCACCCCTGAATTTCCTGGCAAAATTTGAAATTATTATTATTTGAAAAGAGATAATACTATCTCACATGCTGACTTCAGGTAGTGAAATGAAAAGAGTAATGTGTAGATTTGTTGTTTTTAGCTGTTGAATATCCAGGCAACTCACATTGAAATCTGAAACAGAAGTTTGATTCACAAGCCCAATCATCCACATAAGCTTCTATATTTGATTTTTGTTTCATTAGCATTCAGAAAGAAATTGTGGAGAATTGTAGGAATTTAATCATACATTATGTAGAATTGTAAACTATATAAATTATATATACAAGCAAGATTTTCTTGGATCTTCAGGTATATTAAAAAAGATAAAACATGAAGTAATAATGATTAAAAACATTTAATAGTCACAACTTACAAAATGCAGCTGAGAATAGGTTTAAAGAAACCTGATTTTACCTTGAGTTTTGTGTTCTGTTTTCTCTGCAGTGATGTCATTTGGTCTTTATCAGGGACTTCATCAGCAGTATCGGTTTGAAGCGGGAATAAGTTCCGCACACACTCAAGTAGCATAGAACAGACTATTTTCAGAAGTGACACCAGACACTGTTCAGAAACTAGAAAGACAAGAATAAAAAAAATAAGAAAGTCTTTCACATTTAAGTAAAATACTTCAAACAATGTTATGACATTAACAAGTATCACAGGTACATCTTTAGTACAATTAAAAACAGAATAAAACAATCATCATCAAATATTATTTTTAATTATTTTTCTTTGTTGTAAGGGAATACTTAGAAGAAATAAACTTCAATAATTGAGACTTACTGTTTGCCTGCTGATGATTTTGAAGTTGTAATAATGTTGTCATGGAAGCCACCAAACCTATCTGAACAGTTGGTATAAGGAATTCTTTATTACTAAAACTTGTGTCCAAGGTTAGCTGTAGCTGTTCAAGAATTTCTCTCCAATGATTCATAGAACTGAAGTAGGAGAATAAGATCCTAAAGCTATGGTGATACAAATGGAACTATGCTTTTAAGAAAACTGAAATTTTGTAAACTGGATAAAGTTTCTTTTATATCAGGTCATTAAGAATGTCCAATTTTGAATTGAAAGTCCATTAAGAATGTCCAATTTTGAACTGAAAGTTTATTTTACTTTATCTCAACAAAAAGCAATGCACCTAAATTATCAACACAATTTTGCCATTTTATCAGTAGCTTATTTATGCCGGCAGTGAAGCATTCTGGAGAGCAAGAGGTAATGAAATCATGAAAGGCTGTTTCAGATTTGAAGTTTTTTCCTTGCAAAATGTTGTCTAATGCCTGGAAAACACAATAGTCAGTTGGTGCAAGGTCTGGTGAATATGGTGGTTGACAGAGTACTTCTAAGTTCAGTTTCTGTAACTTAAGTAGCATTCTTTGTGAAACATGTGGTTGAACATTGTCTTGCAAGAGAATTGGCTTGTCTCTTTTGACCAGTCTTGGTTGTTTAATTGCAAGTTCACTCATCGTTTCATCCAATTGGTTGATGTATACATTCGCTGTAATTGACTTACCAGGTCTCATGAAGCTGTAGTGGATGATACCAGTGCTGGACTACCAAATAGACACCATTAGCTTTTTTTGGTGAATATTCTTTTTTTGGACTGTGTTTTGGCACTTTGTCTTTATTCAACCACTATGCAGAATGCTTGCTATTGTTGAAAAGAATCCATTTTTCATCACACAATGCAATACAATGCAAAAATGGTTCGCTTTTATGACATGACAGCAAAGAACAGCAAGTTTCAAGAGGATATATCATTTGATGCTCATTCAGTTCATGTGGTACCCACTTGTCCAGCTTCTTTATCTTGCTGATTTGTTTCAGATGGTCCAATATAGTTGCAATCGAAACATCAAGCCTTGCTGCTAACTTGTTATGTCTCAAGCTACTGTTATCTAGTACCTTCGGATGATCTCTACTCAACCACTACACAACTGCTACCACGGCCAGACTACCTCTATTTATATGTCTTGGGAGATCCTACTTCTTCGCCTGGGGGCGTTGACACAACATAACTCATGCCTAATTTGAGGTGTATCTGCTTCCACTACAGTTTCCAGCTCATTATTATCCATCTTGGTCTCAGGTCTACCACAGGCCTGATTTTCAAGTGTAAAGTCACCAGACCAGAACTTCTCAAATCATCGATGTACAATGTGCTCATTCACCACATCTTCACCAAACACCTCATTGATGTTTCGAGCTGTCTGGGAGGCATTGGTTCCATGACAGAATTCATATTCATAAACAACATGAATTTTTGATTTATCCATGGGTTCACAAAAATTGATTTACAAGAGAAAACTCACAATATAATCAAACACCATGAATTGCATTTCAAAAAGAGATGATATAATTCTTCAATGATGTAAAACAAAAAGAATTGTCAGGATAGAACATTAGAGTTAATGACTGTCAAACTTGGTGCATAAGAAAATCAGACATTTCATTCTTAATGACCTGATATTTAACTTGAAATTCTGATTATAGAATGACATGTTTAGCTTCCAAACTGTGTTAAGATATAATGTATATATAATAATCACTATTATACACATCTTGTTTTGAATTTGTTACCTTTTTATTGACATCTTTAAAATGAGTTGAGTACCATATGAGAACAACAGTTTATTTATTTAGAACAACAAAGAAGAGTGGATCATTGTGTCCATACATGTTTTTAGAAAGATATCTAATACTTTTGGTTACTTCTTTCCTTTTTAGACAATATGGGTCTTAAAATGTTGAGGAAAGCAGGCAATTACTTATGTCAAATGTGAATCTGCTTGTTTAGTTGGATTGTTATATTAAATTTAGAAAAAGAAATAAACATAATAATTAAACTTAGAAGGATTGATAATTAAATAAAATGAAACTGGTATAATTTACCTCACCCAACTGGTCATAACTGTGAAATAAGTGGCACTAGTGATACAAGCCAGCTTTACTTTATACAAAGACAAATCATCCTTTACCTGGAGCAGAGCAAAAACATATATTGAAAAATTAGTGTGAAAACCAAATAAATACAGGATTCTCACATTCACCTTTCTACAACATTACATTGGCCTTATAGAGGCTAACACAGACTGGGAGCAGTATCTATGTTTCCAGTTTGGATGATAGAGTTTGATTTTTCTTTTTCTTTTATCTTGTAAGTCGAAAGGCAATTCCCATGATCTATTTTAGGGTCTCCAAGACTGGTAGGAGGAAGTGGGGTAGGAACATTAAATCTGGCCCAGATACAGGCAATGGAGTGAATTCTGTTAAAGGTCCCTAAAGTGGTGGTGTTAAACCAAGAAACAGATTAAGTCTACCACCCACAGAGGCCATAGCAAAATTTGAACTCATAATGCAAAGTACCAGAACAAATACCACAAGGTATTTGATCTGACATTCCCACAGTTCCATTAATCCACCACCTTCGATTGGTACATTTTTATCGATCCTGAAAGGATGAAAAGCAAAGTTGATGTCAGCAGAATCTTATTGGCCCCATCATCATCACCATCATTATTGTTGTTTAACATCAACTTTTCACACTGGCATGGGTTGGACAGTTTGACTGAGGACTGGCAAGCAAGGAGGCTGCACCAGGCTCCAATCTGATTTGGCAAGGTTTCTATTAGTGGATACCCTTCCTAATACCAACCACACTGAGAGTGTAGTGAGTGCTTTTTACGTGCCACTGGCACAGGAGCCAGTCAGGCAACACTGGCATAAACCAGAATCAAATGGTACTTTTTACGTGTCAGATGCTACTCAGGCGACACTAGCATCGGTCATGCTGGAATGGTACCTTTTACATGCATCGGTCACACTCAAATGGCACTGGCATCAACCACACTCAAATGATGTTTCTTACATGCCACTTGCACAGGTGCCAGTCAGATGGTACTGGCATTGGTCACGCTCAAATAGAGATGTTTTCATGCTACTGGCATTGGCCATGCTCGAATGCTGTTTTTTACATGCCACTGACAATCAGGCGACACTGGCATCGGCCACACTCGAATGGTGCTTCTTATGTGCCAGTCAGGTGGCACTGACATCAGCCACATTTGAATTGTGCTTTTTACGTGCCATCGGTACGGGTGCCAGTCAAGCAGCACTGGCATCAGCCCCATAACCCCATAACAAACACTAAAACAAATTACTACCTGCTTCATCTTCAGGAAGAAAACTGGTGAGTGGGGAAGAATTAGGGTTTTGGGACATGTATTATCTTAAAATATTATTCAGGATAATATATGCCCAAAATGATTTCAGTATATCCAAAAAATCTTAGTTTATAAATACATTTTAAATCGCTGTATAAAG
Organism: Octopus bimaculoides; assembly: GCF_046866305.1. Lineage (NCBI taxonomy): Eukaryota > Metazoa > Mollusca > Cephalopoda > Octopoda > Octopodidae > Octopus > Octopus bimaculoides. The sequence goes on from NC_142928.1 coordinate 110,480,473, forward strand.
ATAACAAATCTACATAAAACTCATATAAAACTGTAGAATTCTGGATCATCTTAGGGTTCATTTTCTTTTAATTTACCAGTTTCTTTAATGATGCTTTAACAACAATGTTTGAACTCTTCCCCTTATATTATGGCCAAATTTATTTGTAATCAACACTAGCTTAAATTTATGACACAAAGAACTCTTGTAAAGTTGTTTCTCATAAAAATCATAAATTATACTTACTAAATATTGGATACTAGAAAGTAAATCAGACAAAATTTGTGATTTAAGTTCATCTGTGAGATTTACACCAGGAATCTGAAAAAGAAAAAAAATCAAAGCAATGTAACAAACTGAATGAATTGAGATTGGAGAAAAAGGTTTTAATTACTGGAATTTAAGACCATGATTTTTTTAAAATTTGATAAAAACAATGTAAGAAAGAAGAGCTAATGTGAAAACCTACAAACAAATAAACAATTAGGAAATAAAGATCAGCTTTAAAATGTCAACATACCTTTAACTTAGAGATTGTAATCAACCAGTTTTTCCAAGATTTTAGAAGAAGTAATGGGGAACCATCTTTGACACTGTCATAAGTCAAGTAGACATGAAGGTCATCTTGTTCTGCAATTTCTTTCAGAGAATTCTTGATAAACTATTATCATAAAATATTTAAATTTATTAATACCATGCACAATATATAATGATTAGATCAAGAATGAAGTAATTGAGTTACACCAATGGGAGAAAGAGAAAATAGTAACATGAAATAGAATATTTGTATTTTTATTAGCCTAGTGTTTTAAGCCAATGCACTCGTCAAATGTTGATAAATGCATTGGCACCAAACTCAAGGCTCTTGAGCCATTCTAGCTCTTCAATTAATAAAAATACATAGAGAATTAGAAAGCTTACACACACACACAGATACATACAGTGATGTAACAAAAAGCTACTCACTTTTAGTATTTATAGGCACAGGAGTGGCTGTGTGGTAAGTAGCTTGCTTACCAACCACATGGTTTTGGGTTCAGTCCCACTGCGTGACACCTTGGGCAAGTGTCTTCTACTATAGCCTCGGGCTGACCAAAGCCTTGTGAGTGGATTTGGTAGATGGAAATTGAAAGAAGCCCGTCGTATATATGTGTATATATATATATATGTGTGTGTGTGTGTGTGTGTTTGTGTGTGTGTGTGTGTTTGTGTGTGTGTGTGTGTGTGTTTGTGTGTAAGTGTGTTTGTCCCCCCATCATCGCTTGACAACTGATGGTAGTGTGTTTATGTCCCTGTAACTTAGCGGTTCGGCAAATGAGACCAATAGAATAAGTATTAGGCTTCCAAAGAATAAGTCCCGCGGTCGATTTGCTTGACTAAAGGCGGTGCTCCAGCATGGCCGCAGTCAAATGACTGAAACAAGTAAAGAGTATGATGGTACTATTTGAAACACAAATATCTGATATGTTATATATAACAGTGGTCAACACCTAATTTTTATCAGGGATATTATATGGTGTTTTATATGTAGTTTTGTCTGCAGATTTCAAAAATGTAATCGGTTTTCTTCTATCAGGCACAGTTTTTCTGATGAGATAAGAGAGGTATATAACTCACATCAACAGTATCACTACACGTAAATGTCTTATACAGGTAAATTCTGACTTCTGTTTTATAACTATTTGTATTCATTTTGTAATTTTATCTTTTCATAATCTTTTCTTTTCATAAATTTTACTTTCTGATTAAGGTACCAAGTCATCATCATCATCAAATTCTACTCAGGATGTCAAGGCATTGCAAGAACAGTCCTGATATATTTTGTCATATCTGTGATTCATTTACCACCAAAGCTCAGCAACATGCCATCACAAGTGAAATCAAGAAGATCTACCAGTTATACTTTGGCTGCTCTCTCTTGGGGATCAAGATAGGGCCCTGTACAGCATCTGCTCAGCTTGTTCAAATGGACTAAGGGATTGGCTAAATAAGAGGAAGAGAGCAATGCTGTTTGCAATACCTATGATATGGAGAGAGCCAAAGGATCATTTCATGGACTGTTATTTCTGCAACGTTAATGTATGTGGGTTTACTGTAAAGACCAAGCATAAGATTGTGTATCCCAACTTGGAACCAGTAAGAAGACCAGTACCACACAACGATGATGATCTTCCTATTCCAATACCACTAGAAAATGGCCTTCAGATGTCTGACGAAGATGTATTTCCTGAAGAAAATACTATTGTTGTGGAAGACACCAAAATGGATGCAGATTTCACAATTGAAAATGAAGACGTACCACAGAAATTTTCTTAAGGAGAGTTAAATGATTTAGTTAGAGACTTGTCACTGTCGAAGGATAAAGCTGAACTATTAGCATCTCACCTACAAGAAAAGTGTCTGCTTAAGAAAGATGTTTGTATTACTCATTTCAGGAAGAGAAATAGGGATCTGACTTCATGCTTCTCTGTTGATGGACCACTTTGTTTCAGTAATAACACTCATGAGTTATTTTGCTGTTTGTTCCAAGAGCATGTTCCAGCTGAATGGCGCTTATTCCTTGATTCATCTAAGAGAAGCCTCAAGGTAGTACTACTACACAACGGCAATAAGAAACCATCCATTCCCACAGGACATTCAGTGCACATGAAGGAGTGTTATGAAAACATGCAAGTACTCCTCAATGCCATAATGTATACAAACTACGGCTGGAAAATCTGTGGAGACTTGAAAGTGATTGGAATGTTGATGGGAATGCAATCTGGGTTCACGAAATATTGTTGCTTTTTATGCCTATGGGACAGTCTTGCAACTAACAAGCACTATGTGCAATCAGAGTGGCCTTTGCAAAAATCATATGAGCCAGGAGTTTCTAGCATCCAGAGTTAGCCACTTTTAAAACCAGAAAATGTTCTTCTTCCCCCTCTTCACATAAAGCTTGGTCTCATGAAACAATTCATGAAGACACTTGCCAGGGAAAGTTCAAAAGATTTTGAATATGTGAAGGCCAAATTTCCAAAAATCACCAAGGCAAAACTGAAGGAGGGCGTATTCATAGGTCCAGGATTTGGGAATGCAGGAATGTTAGCTGACTACTGTTGGATGTTATACAGGGATGAACCTGAGACAAAATACCATAGAAAGTCTAAATCCCAAAGATTTTAAGTTGTTATGCATTTGAGTGTATTCTAACTTATTTGTATACAATAATTTTAATTTTGTACAATAAAAAGCCATGAAATTATCGTATCTTGTATTCAATATACTTTATATAGACATGCTTTACGTATCCTATAAGTTAAAACAGAAGGTATCATTAACATGAAAATGTGACCTGATAGAGGAAATCAGACTTTAGATTTGTAATCAGTGTCAAAAATTAACCCAGAAAAGTCAATCAGCAACTCTGATGATTAAAAAAAGTTTCATTTTGTTGACCAGTGTAATTAAAGACACCCAGTAATTACACAACTTCTGTATAATTCATTTAGTCAGATATTTGTGTTTGCAACCAAACCTGTTTGTGTTAAATGAGTCTAAACAACATATTCACAGTGAACTCATGTATTGTATTTCTTCTTATAATTTTAAAATTCAACCACTAAACCTATATAAATAAAACAGTAAGTAGCTTTGTTAACCTTATTTTTTTAAATTATTTTCTTCTTGATCCTGGGACAGAATAACAGTCAACCTTAGTCAATAACTTAGCAAAGTCTGTCCCAGAGTAACACTTTGAGAAAATAAAGTAAACATATAACAATAAGAAAATGAAAAACTGAAAACAAACAGAAATAAGGAAATAAGGATAATATTTGAATCAATAAAAAAAATTGAAGATGCAGTGTTTGAAAGTTTAATAAATTCTGACAGGAATTTCAATTACTAAATACTAAAAGATACTGTTGATAATAACACAAAAATATATTCCCTTCAATAAAGATATTTCAAAAACTAACAATACATACTGTAGACCAATATTTTATTCTGTTTCCTTTAGAAAGTACTGCCATCTCAGCCTTGAAATTTTCATCTAATTTAGCTCTGTTGAAAGAACAAATAAAAGTACATGTCAAACATGAAGTAGTCATTATAAAACAAAAACATTTTATAGTTCCCAAAGAGAAACTACAAAAATGATATAACAAGTGTGTATTTAAGTTAAGGTCACCTGTAAGAGATATCTATATTTGATAGAGATGATCACTGCATCAGTACTGTGAAAATAGTTTAAGAAAAATAAGAAAAAAGCCTCTACTTTCCAGTATTTTGAAGGTGATAGAGACATCCATTAATAACAATTGTCTCCAACAGCATGAATCTCTCTCTCATTCCTTAATGACCACCATTATGACTTTTGAAAAGATAAACTAACTGGAGACCTACTCTCCTATGTAGCTCACCAATGAGCTTTTACCTTTTAATGCATAAATCAAAAAAACATTATCACACATCACCCTACCCACTAATCCCTAAACATGAGTGGCATGCAACTAAGAACACTTGTGATTGCTTCAAATACTTGATCTCTCACTGAGTATCTCTCCTGAGAATCTATATTCTTAACATAACAAAGACTGCATTGACTCTTCTCAAAGTAAAAAAATACTTAAGTTCCAAACAAGTATTAACTCTCTACAAAGTTCAGTTGAGATCTACAATGGAATATTTAGTATTTCTCTCATATCTGGAACATTGGTATTACTATACACATAGAGACATCCTAGACTGCATCCAGAGAAAAGATTGGTGTGAAGTCACTCACAGACATGCTCTAACCCCTAGTCCACAGAGTTTACCACTGCTTCTTGAAGCTTTCTCTATCTAGACATTATCAACTTACTTGTCTCTCTTACTTTCATCATTCATATTGTGTTCAACACCACAAGCCCTATACTAACCTCTATGCCTAGTTCTTTCTCAAATGCTAGTTCTCTGGAATTCACTCTCAGTACATGCTTATCTTTCAACAGAGAACGCCATAGGCCCAGTTCCCTTCCTTAAACTAATAAAAAAATAATAGAGGAAGAAAAGAAAGTTACTCAATAGATTACCTTGGAACTGTATAACTCTCTTGTGCAAGGATGAGAAAGACATAGGCTACAGTTTTGATGTCAGCAAACCTATACAACTGCATCTGTAAACAAAAGATATAAGAAACTGATCAAAAAATTTTACAAATTTTTACTGACTGCAGCCAGTTGGTTGGGACTATGTTGAGGCAGCAAGATTGTGAACAATTTGTGAGAAACATCAGTAGGTTTTATTAAGTCACTTTTACATTTTAATTCATTAATATGTAAGTCGGAGACATAAAATAGTTTCACTCTGCTTCCCTCTTATCAATCTCTTTTCTTCATGTCACTCATTCTGTTTCTATTGAATCTCCTTACCAACAACTGTCACATAACTGTAATTCACTGTCTCTTCTATCACCCTCTGAGCCTCTGGTGTAAATGAATGAACTGAGAAACTGTAGAGTAGAAAGGACTCTTTAGTGTTACCAGGGCAAGACAACCTCCCTAATGTTGGTCCCACAATGAAACATATGCAATACATTCTGTAAAGTAGTTGACAATAGAAAAGTCATTCAGCTGTAGAAAACACGTTAAAATTGAAATGTTTGAGCAAAACATGGTCCTACTACCTGTTCAGGAGGATAGTAACTATAAATATGAATTTGCTTGGCCTGTGATGATCATCTAACCACATGACTAGATGGAAAAGGCAATGTAAAAGGATTTATGATGATGATGTTATTAAGAAGTTTCAATGAATAACATTTTCTCACTGTGGAAAGCAAATTCCATTAAAAAAAATTTTAAATAAAATATTTTAAAACTGATGTTACTGACATTATTTTGCAATTGAGGAACTGCAAACATTACAGAGGAGAACATATGAAATAAAAGGTTTCTATGTCATTCTATCCATGTGATTTTGAAGTACACAAAATTATTTTAAAATTATTAATTAGTCTGATGAGTAGAGGCAGTATCTGTAGCCTTCACAGGTAGTCAAACATATTCTGGGAGATAGAAGTAGTTGAATCAAGGTAATGGAGTTAATGTTCAGATGGAAGGAAAAGACAGCATAAAGAAGAATAGCAATAAATTAAGACTTGTATGTCAGGTAGATGACATTGTCTCCAGAATGTTAACAATAAAAAGCAATTGTTAATTTAATTTCAATAAATGTGTTTATAACATAATTCTAGATTCCCTCTTTGTTCTTTAATTAACATAAAACAATATAGCAAAGACACATTCTATCAGCAAACTTATGAAGGCCTCTTATAGAATTTACTGTGTTATGAGTAAACAATATAAATATTTCTGATAACCAAATGGTAAGTAAAGTAACAACAAAACAAATGGAAATATCTTAACCTGTTAAAACCATTGGATTTGAAACAACAGACTATAAATACTGTGTTTATCAGGAAAATTTACAACAACATTTATTTTGAAGTGTAGTTGACTGAAGTGTAAAGATAAAGAACAAAATGACAAAAAACTTATTATTTCTCTTGGTGTCATTTACTAAAGGAAGTAAATGTTTGTCATAGTTCAAACACATGAGGACCTTTTCCTTTCATTATGAAGGTCATGGTTTGAAGGCCATAAAAAAAGAAATTGAAAGATTCAAAGAGACAAACTGATCAGTGGCTAGAACAAATAGGACTAGCAGAAAAATCTCTGTGTTTAAGAGATAAGAGAAGGTTGATATAATAGTCTTTAGTGACAGGCAGCAGGCCATTTTTTATTGCAGAAATCCATAACTAATGAAGTAATAGTGTAAGTGGTTTTCTGCATGAATATTATAACTGCACACTATCACAAAGAAGAAATGTAACAAAAGAATCACCAACTAAGACTGACAAGATACCAATGTGATAATATTTCTGTCCATTCAGCTGAATAAGAAAAACAGTTCTCTAAATTTTTGAATATGAGACTTTACTTTGACTTTAACAATATCTAGAACCAAACACTAATAAATTATGGTAAAACATTCAATCAGAACTGGAATTTGAGAATTTTGAAAACAAGGAATCATCATTTGTTCATGAATATTTTACAAATTAGAGCAACATTATCAAAAAAAGTTGACAGCATGATTAAAGGGATTTAAAAACAACAGGTTA
>NC_142928.1:110492598-110495098 GCF_046866305.1 Octopus bimaculoides
CAGGTTTATTTAGCCAGAGGGGAAGCAGATAAGGAAAGATTTGCCAATGTTCTGCGCCGTGAGGACCAAAGACTCGAGGTATTTCGTGTTGCAAGACAGTGTAGGAGAGAGAATAGTGATGTTGTAGGAGAGAAATGTGTTCGCATGGATGATGGTACGCTTGCATTAAATGAGGATGCAAAGAAAGAGGTCTGGAGATGCCACTACGATAGATTGCTTAATAAAGAGAATGAATGGGAGAAAGAGAGCCTGCCTTATGTCGACCCAATAGAGGGACCAGCTATCCGAGTTGATAGTACCAGGGTAGATAAAGCAATTAAGAGTATGAAGACCGGGAAAGCCCCCGGCCCATCAGTAATCACTGCAGAGATGCTCAAAATATCTGGCAGTGTTGGCTAGAGCCTAGTCACCCGTATTACGAACCAGGTGATACACGAAGGAGTCATACCCTATGACTGGTGTAGCAGCATCATAGTCAACTGCTACAAAGGTAAAGGGGACGCTTTAGATACAAATAATTACAGAGGCATCAAGCTGTTAGATCAGGTTATGAAAGTTACAGAGAGGGTCATAGCCCAACTAATTAGGGAGCGAATCAATTTAGATGAGATGCAGTTTGGGTTCGTGCCAGGTAAAAGCACTACTGATGCCTTATTTCTAGTGAGACAGTTGCAAGAGAAATACCTAGCCAAGGATAAACCTCTGTACCTGGCTTTCGTTGACATGGAGAAAGCCTTTGACAGGGTCCCCCGATCCCTTATCTGGTGGTCAATGAGGAAACTTGGGATAGAAGAATGGCTAGTGAGAGCTGTGCGAGCCATGTACAGAGATGCGGCCAGTAAGGTGAGGGTTGGAAATGAGTACAGCAATGAATTCCGGGTAGAGGTAGGGGTCCACCAAGGTTCCGTCCTCAGCCCCCTATTATTTACCATAGTCCTCCAGGCAATCACAGAGGAGTTCAAGACAGGTTGCCCCTGGGAGCTCCTCTATGCTGATGACCTTGCCCTAATTGCGGAGTCACTATCAGAACTAGAGGAGAAGTTTCAGGTGTGGAAGCAAGGTCTAGAATTGAATGGCCTTAGAGTCAACCTAGCTAAAACCAAAATCCTAATAAGTAGGAAGGTAGATAAAACACAAACCCCTTCAGGTAGATGGCCCTGCTCAGTATGTAGAAAAGGAGTAGGTAGTAACTCTATAAGATGTACCCGGTGCAAGCTATGGACACATAAGAGGTGCAGCAACATCAAAGGCAGGTTAACTAGCAAGTTAGTTTTTGTTTGTGGCAGATGTTCAGGTGCAATAAAGACTGCAAACAAACAGGAAACAACTTCTATCTCATTCCAGGGTGAAAAACTAGAGGTAGTCGATAGCTTCCGCTATCTGGGCGACCAAGTTAGTAGTGGGGGTGGGTGCACTGAAAGTGTAGCTGCTAGAATAAGAATAGCCTGGGCAAAGTTTAGAGAGCTCTTGCCCCTGCTGGCGACAAAGGGACTCTCACTCAGAGTAAAAGGCAGACTGTATGACGCATGCGTACGAACAACCATGCTACATGGCAGTGAAACATGGGCTGTAACTGCTGAGGACATACGTAAGCTCGCAAGGAATGAAGCCAGTATGCTCCGTTGGATGTGTAATGTCAATGTGAATACCCGTCAGAGTGTAAGTATCTTGAGAGAAAAGCTGAACATTAGAAGCATCAGTTGTGGCGTGCAAGAGAGACGATTGCGCTGGTATGGACATGTGGTGAGAATGGAGGAGGATAGCTGCGTGAAAAAGTGCCACACCCTAACAGTTGAGGGAACCCGTGGAAGAGGTAGGCCCAGGAAGACCTGGGCTGAGGTGGTGAGGCAAGACCTTCGTACATTGGGCCTCACCGAGGCGATGACTACGGACCGAGACCTTTGGAAATGGGCTGTGCGTGAGAAGACCCGGCAAGCCAAGTAAGATCGTTGCCAGTGCCCCTGGACTGGTTCTTGTGCGGGTGGCACATGAGATGCACCATTTTGAGCGTGGCCGTTGCCAGTACCGCCTGACTGGCTCCTGTAGGATTTTCGAGCGAGATCGTTGCCAGTGCCCCTGGACTGGCTTGTGCGGGTGGCACATAAAAGACACCATTTCGAGCGTGGCCGTTTTCGTGCGGGTGACACGTAAAAGCACCCACTACACTCTCTGAGTGGTTGGCGTTAGGAAGGGCATCCAGCTGTAGAAACTCTGCCAAATCAGACTGGAGCCTGGTGTTGCCATCCGGTTTCACCAGTCCTCAGTCAAATCGTCCAACCCATGCTAGCATGGAAAGCGGACGTTAAACGATGATGATGATGATGATGATGAGGATAATAATAAGGATAATAAAATCTGGATCATAATCCCATTTGGGAGAAATATCAGGAGTAATCTGATAGCTAAGTTTAGAGAAGTGATAGGTAGACACTTCCCAAGGAGCTCACACTATGGTAAGATTATCAACACACATATAATCAGATTTGGATTTTCAAATACT
>NC_142928.1:110497598-110517598 GCF_046866305.1 Octopus bimaculoides
TAGAAGGGACAGGCCCCTTATTTTTTTGGTTAAGGCTGTTGGTAAGTTTTCCTAAGTTACTCCAATCCAGATCCCCAATGCAAACCTTCAGATCAACCTTCTCCTATGCAGATCTCTAATGCAACTTAAAAAAAAAAACAGTCAATGAGTGGAAATAACCAATAAACTGATTCCTTATGGGATTTCCCAATCAAATTGCCAGCAAACCATTTTCAGCCAAAACAATTTCAACGGATTTCGCTCAAATCTGATGTCGATGTTACTTATTTTGGTTTGAAATAAAGCACTTGATCACTTAATAATCCTAGCTTAATCCCGGACAGCGCCGGGCTATACTGCTAGTATATATATATATATATATATATATAAATGTATGTGTGTGTGTATATGTTTGTGTGTCTGTGTTAGTTCCCCCAACATCACTTGACAATCTAGCGGTTCGGCAAAAGAGACCAATAGAATAAGTACTAGGCTTACAGAGAATAAGTCCTGCGGTCGATTTGCTCGACTAAAGGTGGTAGTCACAGTCAAATGACTGAAACAAGTAAAAGAGTATTCCTTAACCTTTCACTGATAACTAATAATAACAATGATTAAGTCAGTCAGATTCATTATCATCATCGTTTAACATCCACTTTCCATGCTAGCATGGGTTGGACGATTTGACTGAGGACTGGCGAACCGGATGGCTGCACCAGGCTCCAATCTGATCTGGCAGAGTTTCTACAGCGGGATGCCCTTCCTAACACCAACCACTCCAAGAGTGTAGTGGGTGCTTTTACGTGCCACCGGCATGAGGGCCAGTCAGGCAGTACTGGCAATGGCCACATTCAAAATGGTGTTTTTTATGTGCCACCTGCACAGGAGACACAATGACCTCACTAAATTGTTTTCTAACGTGCCACTGGCACAAGTGCCAGTAAGGCTATGCTGGTAACGATTATGCTCAAATGGTGCTATTTACGTGCCACTGGCCTGGAAACCAGATAGCTGCTCTGGCAATGATCATGCTCGGTCGGTGCTGTTCGTGCTCTACTGGCACAGGTGCCAGTCATCGAATATGGTTCAATTACGATTTCGATTTCAATTTCACTTGCCACAACAGGTCTTCGCAAGCAGAGTTTAGTGTCCAATGAAGGAGAGGTTGGCATAGGTGCCAGTCGTTGAATTTGGTTCGATTCGATTTCGATTTCACTTGCCTCAACAGGTCTTCGCAAGCAGAGCTTAGCGTCCAATGAAGTAAAGATACAAATAAGTGAGCTGGCTACACTCCTGGCAGAGGCCACGGATTATGGTCTCACTTGGCTTTAACAATTACTCCATTGAATGGTAGAAATATGAAAGTTCACTTCATGTAGCATATTTAAAGAAAGCTAGCTTGGTGAAATCCACCTTTCTCTAAGTGTAAGGGGAAGAGTTCAACCTCACTACAGCAAGATGATATATAGTGGTCAGGTATTGTAGGGTAGGTATGAGAGACCAGATCTGACCAGTTTGAACATAAAACAAGTGGAATATTTTGGCTGGATATGGCCGGTTTAAATGTTAAGGGGTTAAGCAAGCCATTGCAATGAACACTTTACCAGATAGTTTGTCCTTTGTATTCATTTATATTAAGCAATGGTACAAGTTCTGCTTGACTGAGAAAAGAGTTATACAAAAGAATTTTGTCCACTAGTGTACCAACCTTAATTGTAAGAGTGAGGTTTTCTGATTGTGTCTTCATGAGTGCAGATTTGTCCTAGTATACTAGCTGACTGCACTATAATTATAAGCATTGGAGCACCTCCATTAGTTTTTCCTCACACTCACTCAACTGTGGTATAATATATATATATATATATATACATACATGGCCACAAATGATGTTAAATGTAACCTAACTTCATCATCTGCCATCCCCACTGCTTGTACCTGTACCCCACCCTAGAAGCAAACACACCCCATACGATGATTTTTTTTGCTCCTAAATCCAAGGAGCATAACTCCAACAAAGTAAAAAAACTTTCTCCCTAGTTTTGACCAAAGATTTCATTCTGGTTTTTACAGCAGTCACAAGATCAGCAGACTGAATGTAACACTTTCAGACCTACATCACAAAGAACCCGTGTTATATTATTCCATTCAGATTGTCGGAATTATCTCAACTCTTCTATGAAACTGGTAAAGTGACTGATATGAGAATGTAATATATTTTATTACTAATAATATACCCACTCTTTTAACCAATATATGAACATCTTATTTTCCTGACTCATAAAGTTTTAGACAACTATCAAAATCTATCTATCTATCTATCTATCTACCTATGCACCCATTCCCTTTACCTCTTCCTCTTCACTTTGCATTCTCACTCACCCCTCCATGACTCTTACCTCTTCATTACTCACAGCCCCTACCACAACCATCTCTCATCTTTCTACTAATCTGGGAAGACTACACCATCATCATCTACTTCACATCTACTTCACTCCTTGTCTTCTAGGCTCACACTGAACTCTCACTCCTACTTACACAACACTTACCCAGCTATACTTGTCCTGCTGAACTACAAACCAACACACTCTCTACCAGGTCATATCTATTACCAACACTTAGTCTTGCCTTTATCTCACTACCCATCTTTACACCCTGCTGGTGCCCTCTACTACTCACTGCATTCACCTACAACTCCTCTACCCTTTCTCTCACTGTCCTCTCCCACCTGGGATGCTCTCACTTCTCCTACTCTACAATACTCTTTCTTTTCTCATTACCTCATTGTTCTCACTACACTCATCCACCTCTCTTTCGCCTTTTTTCTCATTTCCTCTCCCTATATCTTTCCCTTCTCAATAACCCTCATTTCCCCCCACCCCTGACCTACTCCCATACCACTCTTTCTTTCAAAAACTCTCTCTGTATCCTACACCATCATCTATTTCTCCTTCAGATCTTCTGTCCCTATTCACCTTTATAACATGGGATATCTTTGGATTCTCTCCCACACAACCAACCTTATTACCTTTCTGCTAATCCTTTCTTTTCTCATATCACCTGCCATACTTTCTCAATAATGCCTATTCCCTTTGTTTCTCCATTACCACCCACTCACAACTATAAATCTGTTTCTCTTATCATACTTTATCCTCTCTCATTGCCCAGTCTAGAATCATTGCACACTCTCTTCTGTTGTTCTTCATTTACAAGGGCCACTTGTTGCAAGGCTACCAACAAGTGCTGGTGCCATGAAAAAAGCAGCTAGGATATGCTGTAAAATGGTTGGCATTAGAAAGGGCATCAAGTTATAGAAACCATGCCAAAACTGACATTGGAGCACAATGCAGTCTTTCAGCTTGTTGCATCTTGTCAAATTGTCCAACTCATGATAGCATGGAAGATGGACATATGATGATGATGGTGGTGGTATGTGTGTTTGAAGGAAAGGATTAAAAAAACATAAATAAAAGAAGCTGCATTAATTTGCAATGGATCTGTGAATGTAATTTGAGTCCCGGTATGGGTTCTGCTATGAAGTCATAATGGTGATTTTGATTTTGATTTCACTTAGGATCGGACAATGGGCCTGCTGATAGTAGGATATAATTCTTTTATTGTTCTATTTCTTCAACTCAAATTATTTAGATGCATCATGACACATTTTACACCACTTAGACTGATCTAAGCAATAGCTTTCCTAAAATGTTTCATCAAGCTGTAGGGATTTTAATGATCGTTTCAACTTATCTTTATACCTAAAGATGGGTCTTCCTTTACTGCAGAATCTCTCCACTTGTTGGCTATACAAAAGAATTTTTAGAATGCAGTCATCTTCCATTTGAATAACATGTCCTGCCCATCTGCACTGAATTATCAACAGTATGCTTTCAATAGTGAAATATCACATTTTTCTAAAATTTTGATATTTGATATTCTTGTCTTACCATTTTGTTGTAGACATTGCACAGACAGCACATGTGGAGGGTTTCAAGTTTCTTTATATGTTTGTAGTAGGGAGATCCATGCTTCTGCCTTATACAAAAATGTGCTCAAAATACAAGGTTTGTATACATTTATTTTAGTTTCAATCTGACACCATTTTCATCCAACAAACGATAGGAAAGTTTTCCAAAAGCACTTGTAGCCTTAGATATTCTAACATTGATTTCATCATCAAGAGTATTCTTAAAGTTTATTGTACTTCCAACCAAGATATTTAAGTGACCCGACCCATTTGAGTGGCTTATTGTCAATCCTCATGTTCAAATCTTGAGTATGTTCTGCCCAGACTTTGTTTGGAATAAAACTTCAGTCTTCTTAATGCTGATAGTTAGTCCAAATACATGAGCTGGTGCAGTAAACCTGGCAATTATTTCCTGAATTTCCTCAAATGTATGAAAAATCAAAGCACAATCATTAGCAAACCACATAGAATCCCTTCTTTGATCTTTTTTTGATCTGAAGCTTTACCCATTTAAGTTTAGTTGACCTCAGTCTGTGTGAAACTGAAATTTTACACCTTCGTGGTAATCCTTAAAAGGATTTTGGAGCATCATTGAAAAAATATGGCAAAAAGTATAGGAGCTAAAATACAGCCCTATTTAGCTCCAGTGAAAACAGAAAATGCCTCTGAACATTGACCATTAGATATCACTGCTACCATCATTCCTTTATGCAAAGATATTGTTACCTTTATCATCTTATCAGGAAATTTCCCAAGGCACCTCACATCATCTTATCAGGGAATTTCCCAAAGCACCTCACAATTCACTATATCAAAGGCCTTGGCTAAGTCAACAAAGACCATGTACAAGTCAGTATTTTTCTCACATGTTTCTCCTTGAACTTGTTTAAAGGCAAAGACCATGTAAACTGTGCCTCTCCCAGTCCAAAATCCACATTGGGATTTGGGATAAATGCTGTTTACTACATATTTATTGATGTGGTTAAGAATCATCTACACAAGCATTTTTTCAGTTATGCACAACAAATTTATACCCTTGTTATTTTCACATGTACTCTTCTTCCCTTTGTTTTTATGCAAAAGCATTCTAGATACATCTTTGAACTATAATAATAATATATAACTTACTTGGTTCTGAGAACACTCATTGCTGTCTCTCTCATACCAGCCCAAAGGGCATGTAGAAATTCAATACAGGCACAAAGAAGGTTTGGAGGGCATTGGTAAGTTTTCTGTTATAAAACATTCCCAACAAAAGATAATCATAAATCAAATGTATACAAAAGGATAATTTTCACAATAAATATTATGACATTGTAATTGAGAGACACTATAACTGGTAAGGTTAGGATTCTGTACAATTGATATTACATAGGCTGGAGTTCAAAACAACTGTTTGTGCTCTGATTCTTGCCAAAATACAATCTAGTTGATAACCTGACTTCCTATTTAGTTGTAAGATGAACATCTACCCTAAAAACGCTAGTAACATGATGTAAATGTATACATTTGTAAAAGTTCCAACACTCACTGAGTATAAGAGGATAATGAAAATAGTAAAGAATATAAAGTATAAAATACAGTCAATGAACAAATAGAGATTGCTTTTAATAATTTACATAATGACAGCAGAAATCCCAAACCAAATCAGTCTGAGAATTTTTACTGAAAAAACTTTAATAAGTAGACAGTAATCTAATTGGTATACTTAGGTATACCAATTAATGAGGTTTCAAGAAGATAAAAGTTTCTAGTTTTATATTCTCATATTTCTTTAAAGTAGATCAATAGCCCAACACTTAGTCATATATACTCTTAAGTGACAATAACATCATTTGTCTTTGAGATACTCTGTATATAAACAACACCACATGTAATAGCAATACTCTTAGTCACATTGATACTCTCTTCATTAACGGGGATTTTTAAGAGATAGTCTCGATTAGAGTTCATATTTTCTTCAGACATAGAACCTATACAGAAAAATATTATAGGTATTTCTTTATCTTTATTTAACACTTTATGGATTAATGTAAAATACATCTGTATAACTGACATATAGAAATCTCCTTTCTATAAAATATGTATGAATTGTACACAAATTTTTATAATTATGCAGAAATCTTTGAAGAAGGATGAAAGGTAAAGTTGGCTTTGGTATGAGGATGACTGCTGTGCTAACACTTCTACAAATCAACTAAAAATAATAACAGTAGTCTGGAAATATTCCTAATTTCATGTAATGCCAGATAGAAGGACTTGACTCCTTGGAAAGGAATCAAGTTAATAAATGTGGAAATATAGAACAGTAAATATGTAACTCAACTGACAGTCATTTGATACATAAAACTATTAGATCCACTTCTACCAAACAGTAGTACTATATCACATTGTTAAGTATTTTGACATGTTATGGTACACTGAAATATTTGAAGGATGTTTTAACACATTTCAAAACTCATTTCCAACAAAAGTAATAGTCCAATATCCAGAAATACAATACCTGTTTCTCTACAACAATCAAGTTCATCACAGAATTTAAGCAACTAGAACTTCCCAATGTCAACTCCTGAAATGATTTGAAAATAGAAAAATATCAACGTCAATCATTTTTATTCTTTACTGTACAAATAATCCTTTAAACATGTCTAATTTCTCCGGTTTTACTTATACACTGACACAATAATATCTTTAAACAATTGCATCACTCTGCTTCCATCAGTGACTCATATTTCTAGTCTAGTATATCTACCTCAACACTGACATACCACAGTACTTCAATCTATTCACTGATACACATCTCTAATTCAATATCTCCATAAAATGGAATAAATTCCTATAATATAATAAGCCTGTTCCTCTCTATTATCAGACAAATACAAAAAGATTCTTTAATATTTTTTTGCCTTTGTAAGAAGAGCAAAGGTAGTGCTTATTACTATTTTATACAACCTCTAAGACTTATTGCTTCATCTAAAAAAAAAACAAAAATAAACTTACCTTCTTTCCTTGATTGTCAGGTTTTTCAAGTTTCAAGTTAAGGAACAGTTCTATAAGACCAGGCTGGGTAACAACACACACTGACAGAAGTTCAAGAATGGCAACTTTTAGTTGTAAGTCCTAAAATTAGAGTTTGTTTCTGATATGTATGTTGTGTATATATATATATATATATATATACACACACACATACATACATACAGACAGATAGATATATACACACACACAGACAACTACATTTGATGAATAATATGAAAAAAATATATATCACCTGATAAAGCAATATGAGTTTTGGGGGTTGATAAAATAAAATGCTAGTGAAGTGGAATGGCTACCATAAGTTTATGGAGTTCATTTGGCAGCTTTTTCCCACTCTTGTAATATCCAAGGTTACTAAGGTTACTGTTCTGTAACCTTACTAACATTAGATATTACAATTATTTCTAACATTTTACAAACATGAAAATGGGTTAAAAAAAAAAAAAAACCAACCTCAGTTAAAGCAGCAAGCCGAGATAACATTTTATTTCTGATGGGTTCTGCATCATTTCCCAAAATAGCAAGAATAGACATTGGAGAGACCTGTTATGAAATATAATAGCCTTTCAATTAAAATTAATGATTCAAACCATAAAATACAGCTATTCTGATGCAAAAGACTGCATTTAATTTGAGCAGAAAAATTCCAATTAATCAAAAAGCGCATTAAGTACGAAGTTCTTAAATCACAAACCTCAACCCCTCCTCAAGGAAATGTCTCTTAAGTCATAGTTGCAGAATTTATAAACTATTTAAGGTAGGAAATGAACCCTGATATTGAAAAAAGCAGACAATTATATGTCAGTGACTAGTAATGCTACCATTTATAGTGCTAACTCTAATATTTGTTAATCTTTTACAAGTTTACTATAAAAACAACCTTTAATGGCAATTTACATCTTCAGAGAAAGAATTTATAACTCTTCCTTATCCCAGTTGTTTTTTTTTTTTAATCTAAAATTCCTTGGAAATTGTGGATGATAAAATATTTAGTGTGTGAAGGAAGTGAAAATATTGGCCTTTAACATTCTGACTGAACATCTGTATGTTTTACCCCACCATATGTAAGTAATTTATTTGAGATAACTTCACTACTAAACTTAGGAAAAAGAGTTTGTACAATTGTTCAAGTTTGCACATTTTATTTTTAATGTTTTACATTCAATTTATAATGCTAATTTGGGTTAATAGGTTTCACAGATTTTAATACTGACATAATATTTCTAGCCTGTGGCTTCACAACCAAAGACCCTTCCCACTTTTAGGATATTATACTTTATTTTGCCTAAATACATCAAACATGTCATTCAGAAATGCATTTAAACATAAAAAATAAACAAAACTTTAATCATAAGAAACTGACCACAGCAAGTCGTTTGAGTAAGAGGATAGCCATTGTTGGTAGTTTAGGTGAATGTTGATGGAATATATACTGTGCAACTGTGAGCACTATATGCTGCTCTTGTTGCCTGGCAGCTGGTAATGACAGTGCTCGCTCCACTGGGGACAAAGGTAGATCAGGAGGTTTTAGTAACAATAACCTATTCAGCACTGAGAAAGACATCTGAATCAAGTCTATCAAGTCATTACCTTTGCTTTCAGTAGACCTGAAAATACAAGGAAAAAAAGTGAATTTGGGCAAGGTTATAATCCATTCTAGTTACATAAGCATTGCTAATAAGTATATAGTTATACTGGTTGAAGATTATCTAAGGGACATGAAATTAAGAAAAATTATAGAAAAAATGGAGAAAGAAAAAAAAAAAAAAGAAATTTGGATTTAGATGTAAAATTGATTATAAATTTTGCAAAATAGCTTACCATTTCTGCTCACAAGAACTGTCATTGAATGCATCAAGACCTATAGATATGACTTTCAAGAGAGACTGACCTGCTTCAGTATATAATAAATTATGCACGCACATTTCTTGTAGACTGGGTCTGAAAATAGAAAAAGCACTTCCATTGTCTAACGGTTTCTTGTAATCAATTTATCAAAACGATACAATGACTTGGTTACTTATTAAGAGAAGAGTAAACATGTAAAGAGAGAAAACACGCGTGTGCACGTGCGCACACACACACACAGAGACAGAGTGAAAAGTTTTCAATTCAATAAAATTAAGCTTTATCTTACAATTTTTTTGTTTGATCAATTTTAGGTTTAGCCATAACATCCAGAATATTGTGAAAAATCTCCAGGCATTTGTGACCTAAGATAGAATATCATAGTTGACATAAAATATTTTTAGCAGAATATGACAGACATGTCTAATTTAAATAATCAACTTTTTATAAAATGTCAGCTATATTTTTTATATAAAATCTAACATTATAAGAATTCAAATATTCCCTTAAGAACTATACATTCACAGAATTTACCATTTTCTCTGTGGATTAATATATAATGTGAATACAGAAAGCATTAATAATTATTTTATGTGCTAAAAATTTGTATTAAATAAAGTAAAGGCTTTTGATTTTCTTTTCATTTCTACAATTTAGCAATTTATTTTTATGTATTTCGCAAGTGTTACTAAAATATTCCTCACTTCTCATCTGTATAAGTAGAATAGCATCAAAAGTCCAGAACTATTTTGTTATGAAGAATAACTTTTACACTAAACTTTATGAAAAGAAGGGATTATTTTTAAATATAAAAAATTGATTTCAGTTATTTAAGCTCTAATTACCTATAGCTTCTCTTCTGGTGGCATTATAATATCTCCATTTATAGAATGATGGGAATACTTCTGTCAGGATGAATAGTACTGTTGCTGACATTTCATTGTCAACAGGGAGCTGACTCAGTTCCTGGAAAAAGAAATTGATGGAAGTGAATTTAGCAGCATTTTAATCTTTATTTTAAAAGCTCTCAACAGAATATATTAATATGAATATATGAATTTTGTTTAATTTGTGATACTAAAATCTAACAGGTTCTCTACAACCATACGAAAGAAATGTGTAACTTCTAATACAAATTTATTCATGTGTAAGGTGAACGAGGATTACATTTCTGAAACAAGGATTCATTCAATCTATTTAAAGTGGCTGGCAGAATTAGTAGAGCATGGGACAAAATCATTTGGCATATTTGGTTATTTACTTTTACAACTTCAAATTCCACTCAAGCCACTTTGTCTTTCACACATCATTGGTTGATAATTTAATTATCAATAATTATTAAAACAGTACTGGGCCAAATGTAATCAAGGACATTATACAGGGTGTCCATAAAGTCTCTTTACCATTTCAAAACTTTATTACAAATGCAATTGATAAGATATTTTATTCAGATTTGTTCTATTGTATTCAGTGTTTATTAAAAATTTTTTTTACCTCATTTAATACACTTCTACATGGGCACCATTAGTTGCACGAAGCACATCAAGACGTTACTCGATTTCTTGCCATGTTTGCTGTAGCATAGCCTCATCAGTTGTGGCAATGGCATCAGTAATCTTTTGCTTTAGGTCAGTAATGTCCCGTATCCTTGATCGATACACGATATCTTTAACAAGGCCCCATAGAAAGAAGTCCTGGGGAGTGATATCTGGCGGCCAAGGAATTGGCCCATCCCTCCCAATCCACCGGGATGTGATTAAAAACTTTAGTAAACACTGAATACAATAGAATAAATCTGAATAAAATATCTTATCAATTGCTTTTGTAATATTTTTTTTAGGTGGTAAAGAGACTTTATGGACACCCTATAGAAGGTGGTGCCCCAGCATGGCTACAATCCAGCGACTGAAACCAATAAAGAAGCCATCAGTATCATTTTATATTTGCTTTCTATGCTGGAATGCTATGGATGGATTGTTATGACCTGAGTCATTTCTTATTCAGAGTTACTACCCTCCTAGATTTGATAGAAGGCCACATTTTACTTCTATGTTACATTTCAGCTTGCTTTTTGCAGATGGATGCCCTTTCTAACAGCAACCACTTTACAGAATGTACTAAGTACCACCTTCATATTAGACTAAACAATGTTATAGTTTTTAGTAAACCAAAAGATACATGTCAAACTCTGAAGAATATTTTGCTGCTGCAATGATGCTAAATAATTATATATAAACCATACATATAATGCTTACAATCATTAATGAACAAAAATGAGTGTTCAAAATATTTTGATAATAATAATTGAAATTTACCATTAATGTGCTAGAAATAAAGTTTAGAAATGCTAATGAAAGTGGATATCTTCCTTGAGAGCACTCAATACCAGCCAGTAAGGTTCCATACATCCCAGGACGTAAACCTTGAGCGCTGTAAAAATAAGAAATATATGTAGAATTGAGTAAAAATACAAGAAAACATTTGAGAAATAATAGTGTCCAGATAAATATATTGTAAAAATCTACATTGACTACAAAGTAGTTTTATATAATTCTTATCAGGATAGTAGCAGAAAAGTAGAGAATGAGACTGAAGTTGTGCATTTAGTGTTGTATCTGTCATCCATTGTAATTTTAATTCTTGGTGAGGTTTTAAACAGAAACTATCAGACATTCTGAAATCATTTTAATCAACTATATAACCTGCCCCCTCACAGATCAGTGGTTGTGTCCCAAAAAACATTTTACCATGAGACAATAATATAAATCTATAAAGCCAATCCATTCATAGTCTGAGGAAGGCATAGGTGTACAGCAAGAGAGGCAACTCCCACCCTCCATCTCTCTCAGTCATCAGTTAACTACATATTTTCCACCATCCTCCCTGCTCTGTTTGTTTTGATGTTGCTCAACCACTTCTGTGCAGTCTTCCAATACCTCATACTGGTAGTATGTTCACACATCACTGCTAGCAGTAATATGTCACTTTCTGCGTTTTAATAATTGACAGGAAAATTTCATGGTTTGTAATCTTTCCAATAATTTCTATTTAATGAGAAACATCTTTTTAAAACATTTCATTTTAAAAGCCATAATCTTTTTCTTATTTTCCAGTAACTAGAGTTCAAAGAAATTACTATTGTTCTTAAAAAAAAGAAAAGAATAATTATTGCTATAATAATTTTATATATTATCCAAGAAGGTCTAATATAGCGAAGTTCACAGAGGTTGTTGTGATTTAGTATACTTCTTTATTATTGTTCTTCCCAAATATTTTAAGTCATCAACTTGTTTGATTTTTTAATTGGATTGCTTATTTTCTGCTTGTTTGTACTGGTTATCATTATTTTTCTATAGATTAGTATTATTTTGCTTTTCCAGCATTCATTTCCCAAAGACCACCTCATGAAGGCTGGAAGGTATATCAGTCAAAACATCAAATATCCATCAAATGTAAATAATGTAAATAAAAGTTACTTCCCCTCTAATTAAGGACTAAAGCAACCACAGCAAAATAATCTTGCATTCTCTTCATTGAGAATGGAAATGGTCGTTCTACTTTCATTCAACTTATAACAACAAACACATTTTAGTTGAAAGAAACTCCAAATTGCAGTATTTCTTTCTAGCAGATCACCTTTGTTGATTTCACTTCTTGGTTTATCATTATTATTATTATTATTATTATTACTACTTTCTGTCGAGGTCAACTTTAACTTTCATCCTTTTGGGGTCAATAAACTAAGGGCCAGTGAAACACTGGAGTCAATGTAATCTACTTGTCCCCTCCCTCAAAATTTCAGGCCTTGTGCCTTTAATAGAAAGGATTATTTTTATATGTCTGGCTTTTGCTTTGTATTTGTACAAGCTGACTCCAAGTCTCATCCAGAGACCTCAAGAGAGAGCAAGATTCGTGCCATGACTAGGGTACCATATTTTTGGTTTTGCATAGAGTGTTGTTCTAGAGAATGTCTGTCAAGACTCAAGAAAATTAGAAGTTTGTTTTAAAAGTAATTTGATTATAAGGTGATAGTGTGATCTTAAGATGACAGTAAAAGATGTTTGCTATTATATACATTTAAAAGTACTTTTGACAATGTTTACAGATTAAAATGATTTGGGAATTACATAGACAACATTTTTCATAGGATATGAGCAATTCTCATAAGCACTATTTTTTAAATTTCTTCCATTTCTGGATTTCGTGGTATCTGAGATAGGTAGCAATCAGCCCCTTTTGCTATCATTCTTAGGACACCTATGACAACAGTTATTATTTTAGTCTTCATGAAGGCAGTGAGCTGGCAGAATCGGTAGCATGCCAGATGAAATATGTTCTGAGCTCAAATTATGCTGAGGTCAACTTTGCCTTTCATCCTTTAGGGTCAATAAAATTGGTACCAGTTATGCAGTGGGGTTGATGTAATCGACTTCATCCCTTCCCCCAAATACGAGGCCTTGTGCTTCCAGCAGAAAGGATTTAGTCTTTATTATTATTATTATATTATTATTATTTATGGTTTTCTTTCATTATAACTTTATTTCAGCTACCTTAGTACCGGGCATCCTTCTGAGGCCAAGAGTAGCAAGGGCACTTTTGTTTTGCTATGCATGCTAAAATTATCACCACATTTATTCCATTTTAGATGGAGACCGCTCTCCATAGTCTATGGGCTGTACCAATCAAGGTTCACAGAGATAGGAGTTTCCAGGGAGTTGCTTAACATACTTCTCAGCCCCTTTCTTTATCATTCCCAACCTACCAATTACTATTGGTATTATTGTAGTATTAAGCTTCTACATTTTTGTGATTTCAATTTGCAGATCTTTATTGTGAGAAAGCTTTTTGTATTTCTTTCTTGAGACATTTTGATCTTGTGGGACAGACATATCTAGTAACAGACAAATTCCTCTGTTGTAGTCCTTGATCACAATATCTGGTCAATTGAAGTCAATTTATCTGTCTGTTTGTATTGAGAAGTTCCAAAGGATGGTGATGCCCTTGCCATTTACTACATCCTCTGGATGGTGCCTGAACCACTTATCATGAGATTTAATTTTGTAGTATTTACAAGCATTCCAGTGGATGTACTGCCCTAGTCTGTCATGTCTTATGAGGTACTCCTTTTCAGCAAGGACTGGGCAACCAGAAACAACATGATCAATTGTCTCTTATATTTATTATTGTTGTAATAGAAAATGGTTGCTTTTATTCCATATGATATTACTGTTTTATCCCAACTTGTACTTCACAAACTTTTGGAAGTAAGTATGCTGTTTACCATTGTAAATGACAGTATCACTTAGGCCAGTAGATGTCTACCTTCTGATGGCACATACAGAAAAGTAAGAGAACATGTGTGTGTGTGTGTGTGTGGTGTGTATGTCACATCCATTTTCCCAAGCTCACATAGGTCAGATGGAATTTATGGAGGCGAATTTTCAATGGCTTGATGCCCTTCCTGTCACAAATTCTTGAGATAATATTCCCTTTGACTAGATATATTTTAATGGAAGACTGAAAACAAAGGACAATTTGCATGACAGTGACACTCATTTTCAATTACTATGTGATGTCAAAGCAAGGAGAGAGTAACAAACACCCACCTACCCACCCACTGCACACATGATGGGCTTCTTTCTGTTTCTGTCAACCAAATTCAATCACAAGGTTTTAATTGGCCCACAGCTATAGTAGTAGACACTTTCCCAAAGGCAAGTGGGACTAAATCTGGAACCAAGTGGTTGGGAAACAAACTTTTTATGACACAGCCATGCCAGTTCATATTCTTGTTGTCTCCACATCCTTTTTCTTTTAACATCATTAAATATTGTTCATTTCAAAAAGTTTTATGGGAAGAAATGGGTTAATAACTTCTTTTTACTGCACAGAAATAGTGACATTAAGTTATTGCAAGTTTTATGCTCAAATTCAACAGTTTTGAATAATTAGCTTTGTGTCAAAAGAAATCCATACCCCCCCCCCCCCCCCCGCAAATATTCAAACAACCGTGATTTTGTCATTTGATTGTACCCATGCTGGGGCATCACCTTCAAATGGTTTTAGTTGATTATACTAATTCCAATAATTGTGTTATACTTAGTTTGTCAACTCCTAAGGTAGAATAGCAACTTGACTGTAAAATAGTAACTGATATTGAACTAAATATAAAGCATTTTTGTTTGTGACTGATCTTCCCATTGCTCACCAATATACATTATTATCATCACCTTTTAATACTTGTCTTCCATGCTGGCATGGGTTAGACCTCCTGGCATATATGTGCATGTATGCATGCACACACACACACACACACACTAACAAATGATATGATGGACTCACGTTGATTTCAGTGAATAAGTGTCCAGTTGTTTGCTCAAAAGGATAACTTACTCATTCAATTAACATGTGCAGTGTCTGGATATTCCATAGACATATGTACCCTTAATGTAAATTTTGGGCATAATCAGTATGACATTATGTGGCAAAGCTGGACATTTGAATTACAGGTGCAGATGGGTGTCTACAGTTTCCATCTACCTAAATCTATTCATACAATTTGGGCTGACTTATGACACAATAGAAACACTCGCCTAAAATGCTACATAGCAGGATCAAACATGGTTGCAAAGCGAACATCTTAACCACTCAGCTATGACAACAACAACAACAACAACACTGTCATTGTCATCATCATTTTAATGCTCACTTTTCTGTGCTTGGATGGATCAGAAGGAATTTGTTGAGGTAGATTTTCTATGGTTGGATGCCCTTCCTGTTGTAAACCTTTACTGGTTTCTAAGCAATGTAATACTTCTTCATGACCAGACAGGGTTATCAGGGAAGAATGGAAATGAACAGCACCACTTGTATGGCAGTGATACTCATTTATAACCATCATGTGATATCAAGACAAGGATACACACAAACACATCCACATACATGTGTGTGTACACACACATGCACATGCACAACAGGTTTCTTTTCAGTTTCCATTTATCAAATCCACTCACAAGGCTTTGGCTGGCCTGAGGCTGTAGAAGAATATTCTTGCCGAATATGCCACAGTGGGACTGAACCTGGGATTATAGAGTTGGGAAAATAATCTGCTTAAACACACTGGCCCAAGGTGGCTCAAGGTGCACGCAGTAGAATCAAACCTTGCACAATCTAGCTGCAAAGCAAATTGCTTAACCATGCATTCATGCTATTTTAAAATTTAAAATTGCTAAATCTAAGTCTCTCAAAGTCATTAGAATGTTCCTTAATTTGTTACTGAAGAAAAATATATACTAAAGCCAAAAGAGGTTATTAAAGTCTGGTGTATACATTTATATGACATTAGTATAACTTTAAAAAAAATTCATATATAAGTACAGTGTATATAATGTTTCCCAACACAACTACCACTCTTCTAACATTAAAAGGTGAAAACAGGCCCTGTCTCCTCCCTCTCACTCTCTCATTACTTCAATGTCAGCCAGAAATTCTAAATGAAATCAGATAGTATATTAATTACAGCAAAGTAAATAACTGAAGATAATTTTTATGGCCATACAAAGAATTAAGTAAATTTTGGTTAGAGTAGGAAAAAAGTATGAGACTAAACATTCCCAGATGGTGACTTTCAGAGTGGAAAAACCCTGAGGGTATCCATTAAACATTTTGTACACATTTTATCTATAAGATATTCTATAACTAAATACATTTATTGCCAAATTCTAAATATATTATTTTTTATTGGTTTGCTTAGAATTTTTTTTTATTTATATAATCATAATGTTATTCTTTACTGGTCTACTTTCAATATGTTGCTCAAACCACTTAACTATTCTGTAGCATTTTCCCCAGATAGAATATCATTGAAGCACATGCCTATATCGATACACTTCAAAATGTGACACCCTGGGGAAGAAAGTCTTCATAAACCTGGATATCAAGAAGACCTCTATAGTAAACAGTCTATAGTTTGGAGAGGCTATTGTCTGAGGTGCTGCTAAATGCTTTCCTCTATACAGCGGAGTGGAGAGCCAATCGTCAAGCCAGGAAACATGGCTCAGCCTTTATTATACATGGATATATTTCTATAAACTGTTTATAGGTATTATACTATGTTTTGTTTAACAGATAACTGATATTAAATTGAAATTTTATGTTATAATTCATATTGACAGTGTTTACATCTATTAAACATTTTTATTACAATGTTTTTTCTTGTTTAACAGACATCTGATATTTTATAGAAATTTAATGTTATAATTCAGATTAATATGATTTGAACAATAAAACATTATATAAGAGTAATTAAACTGATTCAAACACTCACTTGGTAATTTAATATTTTATTTATCTAGTTTCTTATTTAAAAATGCCATTGCAGTGAATTAATAATCTGGAGAAAAAAATTGTTACTTGGAATTCATTTAACAAAATTAGGAGCAATTTTTACACAGGATAGAAATAAACTGAAAACTTATATTTGTCATATTAAGAGATTTCCTATACTTCACAAATAACTTTACTTGTTCATTAGAATCATTTGATTCAAAATTGTAAATTTTATTAGTTATTTTATGGTTGAATTTTACTTATTGCTGAGTCAGAGAGTATGCCCTAAATGTGTCCTGAACTAAATCTCTTTTCCTACAATTTTTAAAGAGGAAGTCAAATGCTAAAAGAGTAGCTCGCCTACAAGAAGCTTGTTCTGTTCTGGCATCCTTCTCTCATACTTTAACCTTTCATCTCCTAGCATAAAGCACTCTCTACTGTAGTCCCTCCCACTTAATCAAAGGAAATCTTAGTCATGCAAGCTGCATGGCAACCTCATCAGTTCTGGTGCCATGAAAAATGCATCCAGTACACTGTACAGTGGTTGGTGCTAGGAAGGGTATTCAGATGTAGAAACCATGTCAAAGCAGACATTGGAACATGTTGCAGTCTTTAGACCTGGAGATCTTGGCAAACTATTCAACCCATGCCAGCATAGAAGATGGATGTTAAAAAATGACAACAATAATGATGATGATAATAATGATATATTAGGCATATTCAATATTCAAAGGTTGATTATATTTGAGTTGTAGACTGATATGAGAAGAAACGTCTGCTACTTTTTGCTGATCATGACCATGATCAGCAACACAAACAACTGTTTATGATCAAATTTCCAAATTAGGATTGAAACTCCTATTAATTCAATAGTATATGCAAAACATAACATAAACTCAAAACTGAATGCTTATTGGTAGTGAGTAGTATCCTTAACTAAGGTACTTTAGTTCATTTGTCTTAACTAACCTGGCTAAAAATAGATAAGTTATTAAGGTAATTGAATTAAAATGGGTGATAAAAGTTAGAAATCTCATTTTTTCTTTTACTGAAATTGGGAATAATTTAAGTAGACAGATTAAATACTAAAGAAGACATAGAAATTGTGATTGAATTACAAGGAACTTACTTGAAAATATCATCTCTTTTCCCCAGGTATTCACTAAAGTATGGCAATAATCCTGTTTGTTTCATATTTAGCCAAACCTTCAAATGACAGAAAATATCACATGAAATAGAATAACATTAGCCATAGCAATAATGAATGAATATATTTACTTCACTTAACTCAGGTTTCTATAGCAAGTGGGAGATGAGTGGTAAACCCTCTCCATTTCTATATACTACAGGTAAGTTTTCACAGAAAGCTTGATGCCAATTCTCCATAAATGATAAACTGAGATGAAAAGGATGTCTTAAGATGGGTAATGTAAAGGAAGACCTCTAAAATGCTGTGAGAACTCTGGCCAGTGGTAACAATTTCATTGTGAATTAAACAGTTATGATACTAGTGTTAATTCACCAAGAGTTCTTAGTTGGGAAGGACTATATGTAGCAAAGATAACTGGAAATAATTTAAATTTCTAGATTATGAGATGCATATTTTAGCACCTAACCTTTGATTGTTATCAGCTGAATAAAGATTTAAATTATTACTACAATTGTTCATTCTCGAAATTTAAACGTTTGTAGAATATTTTATACTTTTATAATAGCAGTAACTGTTGGCATTTTATTCTATTTATGTTTTAACTTTTACACTTAAATAATCTATAAAGCGATCAAAGACATCCTTTACTTAACCCTTTCATTACTGTATTTATTTTGAGATGCTCTGTGTTTCTTTCAATTACTTTAAATATAGCAAAGAATTTAGTGAATTACTTAGTTATCATTCAGCTAGTGTTAGGAACATAAATTGTAACTAAAGTTTGGTGGAAGATTTTAATTAAAAACTTATGGAAATAAGACATTTGTACTCAGAGCCAGAGCCGGTTTCTGCCGGGCTGATAACGAAAGGGTTAAAGTTTGGTAAATGCTGGAAAAAAACAAAACAAAACAAAAGTAACCGAACAACTTAAAAAATGCAAATAAAAAATATTGGTTGGCACAAGCCTTTACCAACTGTGTTGGTATACCTTTTGAGGATGTTTCTTAGCTACTTGAGTGAGAGTTTGAACACAGGCACCAAGGAGGTCCAAAGGAGGAGCTGTTAGCCCAGAAAATCTAGCAAATACAGATAATAAAGTATTGTTAAAATATCATTACCCAATGTATGTGTGGCTGATTTTTTGTAATCAAGTTGAATGTTTAAAACATTTAAATTGGAGTTCATCATCATTAAACTTATCAAAAACTTTCAAAATGTAAATCAGACATAACAGAATGACAAATAATCATCTATTTTCCAAAGAAAATTTTTTTAAGCACTTAAATAATATATAACATATTTTGTTTGTTTGTTTGTTACAATTTTGTTATCTCCTATATAAAATACACCTGTGCGTGTGTGTATGTGTGTGCGTGTTTGCTTTTCACGCCAAAATGGCTGCGTGAATTGTGACCATACTTCAGATGCATGAATAATTTGACCTCGGATACCAATTAGGCTCTTCAGTTTATTTTTTCATTAAAAATAAATAATATTGCTTTATATATACGATTCACTTCTTTAAACAGGCTTCTCAATGTCAACTTCCAGTATTGATGTAGCAATGTTTTCATTTCAAGTTTTAATTTGATATTTGCAAAAAACTACAATAAATTACTGAAAGAAATATTTACTAAGTTCACAAATTTCGCTTGAATCTGCTCACTTTGTTCATTTTTATAAAAAGTTTTG